>NC_056609.1:7109153-7171653 GCF_018340385.1 Cyprinus carpio
GAATGAATGAAAAATTAATAAATGTATTATAATAAATACATAGTTCTTGTTACACAAAACTGAAAGCACTATAGCTTATAACTTATTTTTTTATTAATTTTTAACATACAACCTAATTCAAATGCATGTAACGTTTGTTTATGGAAAATAAATACTGATTTTTTTTTATTTATTTTTTTTCAAAAAAGCAACATGCCAATTTTGTCAAAAAGGAGTAACTCTATGTCAAATGTATTTCAAGCTTCAAGCCCTTCAAGAAAAGGAAGTACAATTAACAAGCTGATATCACCATGCGTCTGGCTGAGCTAATGAATATCAAATTACACTCAAATCTTTATAAATCATCATTACTGCAGATTCTAATTGATCCAGCAATTAAACATGACAAATGCTATATGCCCCAAAACTTAATTTTAGTCCTCCAAATAGCAAACTATTCATCTTAGTGTTGTGACTTCTTAGTTAATTTCATATGGTTTATACAGCAAATTAACAAGGACAGGCAGGCATTATAGCGGTGGATCATTTCTTTTGTGCACCACGGGGTTCAGCATGTTTGATTTGTCATTTTCAGGTTCTGTGGCGCTCTGCTGTCTATAATGTCTTCTGACCTTTTAACAAAAATGCAGATTTAAGTTTTCACCAGCCGTGAACATCAACAGGATTATTTTACCAAGCTGTGGTCACAGAGTGTAAGCTATTACTCTGAACAGTGCTGTTCATGCAAATACAGTACAAAAGCCACAGAAAGGAGCTTGCATGTGTGTTTACTCACAAATCTGTGGAAGGCGGGATCACACAGTGGAGACACCTGCCTGTCTCCGGGCCTCTGACAGCTCAACCAGGAGCTAAGTGTCAACATATGGTTATCAATGATCCAGATGGCTTCTTCATGTCTGGAGACTGACAACTTTGCTCCTCTATTATCAAACAGTAGTAATTAACCATAATCAAGTAGGTGTTAATTAAGCATAATGAAACAATTTCTACCCAGCCCGAGCCTACTTTCAGCAACTTACAGTTAATTATAAGCACTAAGCACTCTGGGCATTCTCTAGACTGCAGAAGGGTATGGGTGCGGTATTTATTCAGCTGATGATGACTGTTTTGTCTGTGAGTTTGGCAGATTTAAGCCTGGAAAACTCCTGATTTGCCAGGCTGTCACAGCTGTTGAGGAGGAACAAAAGGGACTGGACTCCCGATGACAACTTTCAAGGGTTTGTCATTCCCTGTGAAAGGACGGCCATTAATCAGAGTGACCCCAGTCTACAGCCACCACACCACAACACCTGCAGCCTGGGCATGTTTCAGGGGAAATTAAAGCCGTAAATTTCCTAACAACGCATGTACAAGCACATGGGCAATGAGGACCCCACCCCGAACAGCTCAGAGCCATTTTAAGAGGCCACAGGAAATCTCTGAATTCATGTTGCTTTCATATGGGGAAAAAAATTATATTATTATTACCTATAAATTTAAATAAAATTATAATTTTTATATTATAAATTAAATAAATTCTACATTACATTATATATATATATATATATATATATATATATATATATATATATATACAAATATATATATACATAAATGCTGTCAAACAATTAATCGCATCCAAAATAAAAGTTTGTGTACATAATGTACGTGTATGTACTGGGTATATTTATTATGTACATATTTAAGAAAAATATGTTGTTTATAAATGTAATATATATATATATATATATATAATATGAATTATATGAATATAAATATATACATGAAATATTTTCAAAATGTATACTGTATGTGTGTGTGTATTTATATTTACATAATAAATATACAGTTTACACACAAATATTATGTCACCAAAAATGTTTATTTTGGATGCGATTAGACGTTTGACAGCACTATGTATATATATATATATATATATATATATATATATATATAATATATATATATATATATATATATATATATATATATATATATACACACACAGTGCCGCTGTTTTTTTTTTTTTTTTCATATTTGTCACAATTAAAAGATTCAGATCATCAAACTAATTTTTGTATTACACAACGATAATGCAAGTAAATACAAAATGCAGTTTTTAAATGATAATTTCATTTATTAAGGGAAAAAAGCTGTTCAAACCTACCTAGCCATAAGTGAAAAAAATTAATTGCCCCCTCCTGTAAAATCATGAAAGAACTGTGATTAACCACATTACTTTTAGAAGGCTGAGTTAAATTTCACTTGCCACACCCAGGCCTGACTACTGCCAGAGCCGTTGAATCAAGAAATCACTTAAATAGACCTGTCTGACAAAGTGAAGCATGCTTAAAAAGCAACACATCATACCGCAATCTAAAGAAATTCAAGAACAGATGAGAAACAAAATAGTTGATATGTATCACTCTGGAAAGGTTTATAAAGTCATTTCTAAGGCTTTGGGACTCCAGTGAACCACGGTCAGAGCCATTATCCAAAAATGGAGAAAACCTGGAACAGTGGTGAACCTTCCCAGGAGTGGCCGGCCTACCAAAATTACTCCAAAAAAAAAAATACAACGCGATTAGTTAAGCAGCTTGATCCAGTGGAGAATATCATTCTGATGAGTAGCCTAAGATTACTTGCATCTGTTGTTATTGTGACATAACATCACATTTTACTAGTTAGACTTTCCCCAAGCAATTCCTGACTACATGTATGAAATCAAGTGAAACATTTTGAAATATGTGTCATTTCATTGTCTGAATGTCTCACAGTGCAAGGATGTGTTTAATGTTTTATAACATATAAAACCACAAGATATAAATGTAGTGTTAACACTATGATATTAGAGTCTATGAATGTTTGGCACAAAGGTTTGTTACTGTTCAAGTCTCAGTGTTCAGATCAGTATGTTCAGTCATGTGTCCTTGACCTTCACTGTGTATATTTTATTATACTGTGTTGTAAATCAAATAGAAATAATCAAAAACCCACATTATTTTACTCTCCTCACACTCTTTCTTACCTGCCTCAGTCACTTTCATATTGATGGTCCATTATGGAAGGCCCTTTGTCTCTCAGGTGTGAATCACTAAATATCCATGGCCATTGTCACTCCCTTGTATGCGCCTTTCTAACACAAATCATGTCTTAAAGTTAAATCAATATATTATAATGAGTAAAAAGGATGATTTTCACATCATTTTGTAGCAAAAACTCGAGTCTACCACATCCAGTTCTCAAAAGTCTTGTGAACAAATATAAAATAATGTTTTATGGCCTTATTTCAGTGACTTAAATTTAGTTTTTCACTAACCACTCATAAACATTGTTTTCTCAAAAACACAAATGTACTTTCTTGCTGCTCACATATTATTGTAGCCCAGTTTGTGCTGAATACAGTGTTATCAGACTTTAGTCAGGGGCATGCCAAAACTTCTCTAGCCCCCCAAAACACCCTTAGACCCCAGAGGGATAAACAGTCCTTTCATTCTCGAAAACCCTCCAATGTGGCTGAATTAAAACAATTCTGCAAAGAAGAGTGGGCCAAAATTTATCCACAGCAATGTGAAAGACTCATTGCGAGTTATCGCAAACGCTTGATTGCAGTTGTTGCTGCAAAGGGTGGCACAGTCAGTTATTAGATTTTTTCCCCTTAATAAATGAAATAATCATTTAAAAACTGCATTTTGTATTTACTTGCATTATCTTTATGTAATATTAAAACTTGATTGATGATCTGAATCTTTTAAGTGTAACAAATATGCAAAAAAAAAAAAAACAGGAAGGGGGCAAAAACGGCACTGTGTGTGTATATTATATATATATATATTAGGGCTGTCAATCGATTTAAAATTTTTATCTAATTAATCACCCCCTTTTTCTCTGATTAATCGCGATTAATTCAATTTTAATTTAAAATAAAATATTGCAATAGTATTATTTCTTATTATTATTTCTTTCATTTTTTTTTTTTTTTTTTTTTATTTGATAATAACAATAATAAACATTTATTCATCAAAGCATTTGGAAAAACAATCATAATTTTTGCAGTTGCATCTGGTTACACCAGTGGCACAGAAATTACACACTTCAGCATTCAGGACAGTCACCATACATTCATGCAAAAAGACTAGAAATAATATTGGGCGTTTTACGCCGTTGCATTAACATGTCAGAATATTTGCCATACGTTAGCAGCCGTTGCGCCGAGACTGGCAGCTTCATTAGAAAGAGAGCAAGGAAAATGTCAGTTCGCATCACGTTTAAACTACAAAATCTCAACTCAAAGACAAGCCATGCCATGATACTACGGGACAGCACTTTGTAATTCTATATAAGATAAAACCACATCTACGCAGACAGGATATGACACTCCTGTTATTATTTGCCTGATAAAGGAACATGGTCTTTCTCCCCTCCTCATCAAATGGTAAAATAATTGCATTTCCCCCGAGGCTAGCGTCAGGAGGTTCTGTAGTTTCTCAGTGTCAGCTTCTGAGTCAAACTTCTGTGTGAGAGACACTATCTCATGCCGAGACGAGATGAATTAGAAAAATCAATGCTTCAACTCTTATTTGACGAACCCGGAGATATTGCACGGCCCACCTCTTCTCTCACACATATTTTCTGCGCCGTGACAGGGTGCGACTGCCAGCACAGATTCATCAGGAAACAAATAGGACAGCAGAAATAATTGGTTCATGTGCACTTTTTTAATGACTACAGCCTGTGAAAATAAGGAAAAGAAATGGGGGATGAGAATAAAGCTTTTAAAGTCACGTTTTTTGGCCCTGCCTCAATGTTAACAACAGTCAAATCTGTTTACTGTCAGGCGTGCGCATGTGTACAGTCTTCATAAGGTGTATTGTTTATTTCGCACTCCCCATTGACACTTTGACACCTTATATGTGAAACTCGCTGCCCGTCCACACCGGCTGCGCCATCTATTGTGACATTTGGTGACGCTGACATTTTTCGCTCAGATGCATGTGTGACCATTGTCTTCTTTTGCACTTCATCACGGGCTGACGCAGAGGGCTAAATGCAGTCTGACTGGCCGTGTCACTCTGGATGAGAGAGTGTGCTGACAGTGTGTAAATGTAAATGAGTGTCCCGGGCTCACCCCCGACTCTGAGTGCAGTTGTGAGTAACGCCAGCCATGTCATCCATCCACTCACACCGTAAATCAGGGTGTCACCCGAATGGGCCCAATTAAAAGGGGTCAGTACGGAAAATTAGGGGTTTTATGTACAGTCAGTAATTTCTGCAAGAAGATGCATCAAGCAGCCAAAGGAGTAAATCACTTTTAGAGCAAGGCGATAATTACAAGGATCACGGTCCTTCCTTGGCCCTCAGCTGGGTTAGATCAGCCCGGTTTAATCAACACCACATCATCTACACTTAGCTGGGAAACTATTCATTCAGCCGCTAAAACAACAGTGCTGGACGCCAGGGCCGTGAGTTACGATTTCCTCTGAGGATGCTTAAATGACTCATGCAACTGGCAACAAGCAGGATCAGTGCTGGAGAGTGACTAACTAAATGTAGCGGCACAACTAAATCAGCTGCATTTTTCAGTAGCGTGGCAGTAGCTCAGATGTTTTCAAATCAACTGCTTTTCAAGTACAACCGAGCAAATTGAGGAAAACGAAAACGTCATTCTCCTCTCATTTGTTGTGAAAGTCCACTCATTCATGTGAATGGGGAAAAAAGAATCCCAAAATAAATAAATAAATCAGAAAAAAAACAAGTGAAGATTAAATAAAGGATAAAATAAAGCATAAAAAATAAACCAACCAAATAAATAAGAGAGAACAAATAAAAAAGATAAAACAAACAAAAATGAAAGACGCATCAAAGAAAAACAAATAAGATAAACTAAATAAAAATAAATCATACAAATTGTAAATAATGAAAAAAAATAACAAAGACAAAATAAACAAGAGATAAAATAAACCAATACAGATAAATCAAACAAATAAAAATTAATTAATTAATAAAATATATCCGTTGAAATAAAGAAAACAATCATAAACTAACTAAAATCTTGTATAACTTGTTTTAAAAAGCTGAAAATTGCTTAACTCGTTTTAATGTAAAAACGAGGGGTGTAACGGTACACAAATATGATGGTTCGGTACATATCTCGGTTTTAACATCACGGTTCGGTATGCTTTCGGTTTACTGAACAAGTTGCTCTTTCTTTAAATACATTCAGTTATAATAAATTTTTTCTTAGTGATAAAAATCTACCTTAGATTATGCTTTAAACTATAGGGAGCCCTTTTATATTACAAGGTTACAAATAACAACTGAACCCAAACTTAATTTTAAATTTAAAACTGTATGCAAACATATAAATTACACTTTTTAAATTACCTAATAAATTATACAATTCATATTTGTTAAAATATGTTCAATTACACAGTGGCTGTAATCGGTTTCATAACAAATTAATTTAAACACAGGCCTACATTAAATAATTAAGACTAAATATAATAATTATATAACCTATTTCGTGAAATGCTCTTCTCTAGACTTGATTCCTCAAGTAAACTAGCGAGCTGTGAACACTGATGACTTGCTGAGGTAAATGAAATTCTACATGACATTTTATTTCCATGCTGTTTTGTTGACGTCTTTCTGCAGTTGAAACACTGATCGAGCAATTACATGAGGCATGAGCCGTTCATTCATGTTTATTCACGTTAAATAGTAAAGAGGAAGAAATGATCTAGTTCACTCGTGCTCCACTCTGCCATTTGAAAGGCGCGTTACGGCTCAGAAACAGGAACCAGAGCTAATCGCGGCCATTCTAGTCAATGCATGTTTATACCAGCACGTTTCTTCCCAGGAGCATCTTTCCGAGGCATTTATACAGCGATCTGTCATGCAACATCAAAGACTGTCAAAACGCCATTTATTGTTTGAATTTCCTGGAAAAAAAGAATTATGTTTGTTCAGTACATGTGTACCGAATCGAAAGACCCGTAATGAAAATTTCTGGTACGAATACGTGTACCATTACACCCCTAGTAAAAACATATGTTGTTGTGACTTATTGATTATACAAATTTTTTAAGTGTACAAGCAACCAAAAGTATGGAAACCCAGCGACCTCAAACAATCCAATTAGTGTGAAAAGAACACAACTAATGTGTTTTTCTGCCAGATTACTAATGTTTTAAAAGATATTCCCCGTTAACTGGCTTACAGTGTAGCTAACTACATTTACCAAGAGCAGAGTTTGCCTTTAATAAAAAATTAAATAATAATAATAAAAAAAAACATTTCAAAGTATCTTCCCAAATACAGAACGGAATGTAACATATATTTAAAAAGGAGCATGATAGAACACTGTATTTGGTGAAAGTAACATGGCATGGAGTGAATTGCAGTGCTATGTGTGTGTTTCTGTCAGGATGAGAGATGCTGTTGACTATGAGCCCTGAGAGGATATTTTAAGTGAAACTGCAGGTGGAGATGAAGACACACCAGTGTCAGCGCTGTGATCCAGAGGAAAGCCCATCAGTGCCCTGGATGTGTATTGACAAGGCTGAGAGGGAGAGGAAGTGGCCTGGAGTCAGTCACCTTGGCCAAAGCACAATGTCAGCCTGGCCCTGGCCATCACTCTTTACCAGTGTCCAGGGTATTATTTAAAGGCAAACAAATATCAGGCCCGAATGTCACAGCAAGGACGTGGAGTCTGCCTCTCATCTCAACTAATCAGTGTCCAGGTTTAAAATCGCCCTTCTCTCCTGCCCTCCCCTCCAAATCCATCTTCACCTGTCCACCCCTCTGACAACAACATAGCTACACCCCCTAAAGCCCCCACACCAGATTTACTGGCACCTCTCGCTGCTGCTGCACAATTTATCGACATTACTTGTCAGCTTTCTTTTCAGGAAAGCGCATGATGGATAAATTTTAACTGCGTCCTAATGTTAAATATTCTGGAAACACTACATTTCATGCTATGCGATGCTCCGAAATAAATTCACATTACATTCTTTGGGAGAAAAGTTTTTTTTTTTTTCTTTCTCGCTCCCTTTTTATGGCTAAAGATTATAATTTAATAACCAGGAGCTCGTAACGACTTCATCACACCCATTAATTACTGATGCTTTATACTGAAGAATGATATCCAGCCATTATGTAATGCATCAAAAGTTTAAGTAATTTAATTTGATTGTTTTTATTACCTAATTACATCCAGAAAATGGATTCTTGCAAAAGAGAGATCTCAGGATGATATATCTCAATATGCAATTTTATGAACTTGATCATTTACCAGATCGCATCATTCTAACATGAAATCAGGACTCCTGATTATATGGGTATATAGATGACAATATACTTTAAAAACAGTTTAAAGCCAAAAAATAAATAAATAAATATATACAGGTAAATATTATACACATGTAATAATTAATAAAATAAAATATAATAATTACATAATTATAAATAAATAAATACATATGTTAATGTAATTATTATATTTTATTTTATTAATTATTACATGAATAATTGTTATATATAATCTTTTTTTGCTTTAAACGGTTTTTAAAGTATGTTTATCAATATACCCACATTTATTTATTTAATTTAGATGTTATTTTTGTATGTTTTTTGTTTTGTTTTTTTAATTATATTATTTATATTTTTTTATATTTTTTTTTAAATATATATATATATATAATTTTGTTTTTTTATATTATTTACATATTTACATACATGCATACACGCACACACACACACACACACACACACACACAATGAATCATATATATATATATATATATATATATATATACACACACACACACACACACACACACACACATACACTAAATAAATGAATAAAAACATACATACATAAATGTTATGAAAATGTTTTATGTTTTACATTGACGTAAAGCTATTACATAGTGGCACTGCAGAAAATGGGCCTCTACTATCCAGCCACATTCAACATAATTACAACTGAGCATCAGCTACTATGGAGCCATCCATCATTTTCAAAGCAAGCTGATTTGATGGGCTAATATCCTTTCCTAGGTGATTACCAACAGTGGACAAATAAGCCCAGTGAACACAGCATCCGTCTTGGTGGTGTTGTTGCTCCGGACCAATTCTCTCCACCAAGTTGAAATAAATCATTATCCTGGCTATAAACACGTACATTTCAATCGATATGTACTCACTTTTTTCCCTTCTCAAAAACGGCTGCAATAAAGCCCCAGCAGGCATGTGTGACCATAAAAGTATGTAAAATAAATTAGGAGAGCATAATGAGAGGCTCTAGCAATTCTCCCATAAATATAACATAACAACCACAACTAAAATGTCATAGAATCAAATAAATCAATTTTGCTGGGACAGGCCTGTCTTTATGTTCACTGCACAGAGCCATGTTTATAGGCTTTTTATTGGAGGATCTCATTTTTTGGCCAGAGTGCGGACAGAGTGTGGAGCTACAAACACAGGTTGCACACATCACGGGTTTAATATGTTTTCCCTGCGATTCATCACCACAACACTGACACCTGAGGCCAGGCCTGCCGCCATATTTCCCTTAAATGGTTTCTCTGGGACCCTGGATGAAGGTGATTGGTTAGAGAAGGACCTGCGTTTGGATTAATTCACTCTCGATGTAAAATGAGGGAGTAAACCTCCTGCAAAATGAGATGATTGAATCCAGATATAAAGATCTGATGGATGGCATTTGGATTAACCACTGGGTTTGAGCAATAGTCTGCGTTTAAAAATGATGTAGCAGATATATTATTAGAGAAAGAACATCTTTAATCACAGGCAAAGATCTGCTTGCAATAAAGACAGCTCTTCACCCAAAATGTAATTTCAGCTATATAAGAAATCTCATTTTTACTGTAAAATAATAAAAAAAAGCACTGACTAGTGATACTCTCTCTCCTTCTCGCAAGTCTAGAGTTTTCATAATAAATATATTCAAGGGCCTCACATATCACTAAGAATGGGAAACATGAGAAATGTAGTGATTCTGGCTCCACAGCAATTCATTAACAATTATTAGTTGAGGAATACTTAAGGAAAGTGAATGAATGAATGAATGAATGAATGAATGAATGAATGAATGAATGATAATAAATACAATTATTAGATTAAAATATTAAAATTTGATTTATTTATTTATTTTTAAGTACCATTTATTATTACATAAAAAATATTTTATACTGATTTTCACAATCAATTAAAAAGGTGCATTTATCTGTTCATTTTGGATTGGACATGATGAAAGTAACAACTTAGTAAATCAAGAACTGCTTGAAGAAGAGCAAGCCGTAAAAGCAATTCAAACTGGTAACTCATTTTTTTTTTGTATTATTTTTGTGTGATTCTTTATTCATTTCCAGTGATTCATTATAATCACAGTCCCTATATAAAGAAATAAAATAAGTTTTATTTATACAGCCATGGCACCACTAGTTCAGGCCCACAGTTAGATGCACACAAAGACGACACTCTGGACCTCATTAGAACTTCTCATATGTTATAAAACAACTGAATCTAACATAAAACACGGGGATGCAATTAGTGTAATAGCTGCCCTCTAAAATGGCTCCCTTCAGCAAGAGGACAACCTAATAAGTGGTTTGTGATTGATGAGGCTGTGGCTCCTGCAGCCAAAAAGCACACGGCTGTCCTGAAGGAGCACCCAATAAAAAAAAAACAAGGCCTTTTTATCCCCCTGGGTTGGATACACTTGGCTTTTCGTTGGAGGGAAAGGTGATATTTTGAGGCTATAAGTAGCAAATCAAGACTAGACCCGAAATCAGAAGCAGCAGCTATGCAAACACACAGCATGAAATCCTTCTGGTTTACTGGGCTAAAAGCATATGGTATTGCCTTTAAGCAGGAAATGTTAGCAAGTCAGTTAGCATTTTTTATATATATACAGGCTTAGTGGACGCCTAAGATTTGTAGTACCTCAAGCAGTTAAAACAATGTGACAAAAACACTTGCAAGTCTGACAGTTGTTGCCATCTAGTTGCATTAGTTTTATATCCAGCTCCTCACTTTTATTCATTTTTTTGCGAATTTAAAGCTAGTGACATTAGAAAGCAAAGTGATGTTCATGCAACCGACAGAAACATACAAACAAATCAGAAACAGAAACACATCCAATTTCAGTTCTTTTTTGATCTTCACTAATATATATCCTATTGTTATTTTCATTAGATAATCATCAAGTGTTCTAAAATAGAAGCAACTGAATTGGCAGAGAATGCATATAAATGTAAATTCAATTCTGTGGCCTTTGTGTAGATGTGTAAAGATGGCCATTTTTAAGCATGACTGTTTGAATTAATTTGAAGTGGCAACACTTTACAGTAAGTCAATTTGTAACATTAAATTAGGTTAATACTGTATAAGTATTGTTTATTTTTAAACTGTTAATTTCATCATTTACCAATTCATTTTTTTAATTTTAAAGTTGCAACTGTTAACATTAGTTAATGCACTATGAACTAACATGAATGATCAAGGTATAATTAATATATTAATATTTATTTATATGTATGTTTGTTATATGTGTACTAAAGCTCAGCACTATTTTACTCAGTTGATCAGTTGATTAATGTTATCGACCAGCGCAGTTATCGTTATTGGTAAAAAAATCTATTTATTAGAAATATTACTGGGTTTTTTGTTGTTGTAGTTTGTTTTTTATCAACTAAATGCAGCCTTGGTGAGATTAAGAGATTCAAAAACATGTAAATATCTTAATTATTCCAAACTTTTGACCACTATAATTCACATATAAATATTCTATACTATTGTTATTATTATTATTATTATTATTATTATTATTATATTTTCTTATTTATTGTTATGCAATTATTATCAACTGTGAAAGTGAAAAAAAAAAATAAGCCACCCTTAATAATAATAATAATAATAATAATAATAATAATAATAATGTTCCTGAAAATTAAATCCAAGAGTTGGGGGGAATAGAAATCTGACATTGGTCCACTTGCAGGTAGACCACTGTGCAATATTGTGAGCCCCTCTCCAAAGCCCAGCTATCAGATATGCCTCTAGAGGTGGGTTGTTTAAGAAACAATTAGGAGGGTATACAAAGCCATTTGCAGGCAGTCTAGCTTCCTCAACTCCCTAACTGGAGTACCTTTCAGGGCTGATTTATCACTCTGTCGCCTTCAGAAGGCAACATAATTAATAGGAGCATGGACTTCTAATTTCAATGACTTCCACAGCAAGTGGATTTCATTTGATTTATGATGGCCGGCAAGTTTGCATTTTATCAGTACATTCAGTCATTATTTATGCTGATGACCAATTTCAATGGGTCAGTATCATCTAACTCACTACTAATCAAAGAGAATTAGGGTTCACTGCATTATTCAACAGCTACTAATTTATCTTTGGAACAAGGCTAAGGAATAGATGATGCCCTGCCTGAAATACGCCAATGACTCCACAGTTTAAAGGCATGATTGCTATTAACGGGGTTGAAGTTCCCTGAATGACACACTCATGGAAACTCAACTCCATACAAATCAAGCGCATACAGCTATGAAGCACTTGGCTTCAAATGCACACAATGACATTTCCATAACTAGAATTAATTGCCTTTTAAACTGAGCTGTGGAACACAAAGTGCTTTTCCAGCGTGACTTAGAGCTGAGATTTTGTGTGAAGTCTGGAGTAAATCAAACATTTTCAAGTCCACCAAAACAAATCATTAAGCTCAGGGAATGTCTGTGAATGAAATTAAATAAAAAACATTGATGGAGCAAAACATTTTTCAAAGAAAAAAAACTCATAAAAGGGACACACTACACTAATGATATTACGTCTGGCCTAGGCAAAAAGCACCAATAAAACCTAACCTACACTACTAATCATCATTTGAAGGTGGTATATACACACGCACAGATGGTTTATGCACACGCACATTTACAAATCTCCGGTGAAACCGCTGAAACCGTGTCTAATTAGAATTCACTTAGTCTGATTAAAGAACAGCATAATAAAGCTCATCACTTGCATATTCGCTTGTACTGATTGAGTGTCATTTTCAGCATCAATTTAAGAGCATTCCCTGCTTTTAAATGAGACATGCCATAACATCCAACATCCAAATTAAATGATACAAATAAATAAGCAAATAACCCTGAACAATGATGTGTAGAAACACCTCATCAAATGCATTCCACGCTGTTATACAAGAAGTTAATCTGAAGTGTATATTAAGCAAGCTGCCTTTCATCATTTCTCTGTATTATCAGTTATTTACTTTACATTTTATAGTCATTAATTCATCACTCACTATTTGGCACGGTGTCTAATGCAACATCACACTCCTTGATAAATAAGCATCTGATGTGCTCACTCATTTGAGCAACGAAGATATCTTCTGGTAATATTATTTATTAATACCAATGAGTAGCAAATAAAACGTGCCATCAGAACTCAAAACCTGTGTAAGGTGTATGTGTGTGTGTGTGTGTGTGTGTGTGTGTGTGTGTGTGTGTGTGTGTGTGTGTGTGTGTGTGTGTGTGTGTGTGTGTGTGTGTAATAATTAAACAAATAAATCAGAAATAATAATAAATAAATAAATATAGAGGAACATGTTGAACAGACTATATATTATATATATATATATATATATATATTATATATTATCATACATAAAAAAGAGAAAAAATCTGTAAAATATTTATTATTACAAATGGACTCTTACTATAAATTATTGACATTTCAAAATAATTCAAGGTAACAATAAGTCCAGGAACATGTATTAAGAATGGTAATATTGATCCATTTTCATTTCATATTTACATACATAAAAGCAACTGCAGATAACCCTGCATATAGTCAGATTTCAGGGTGGCAAATTTTACTTATAAACATTTTACAAAATATAACTGCTAATGTTGCATGTCTGATGTCGAAAAATGAGGGGCGCAATGTTAAAAGGATTCATACTCGTACAGTGAGTGACACAATTAATATTCACAAGAACAACCGACTTTAGCAGGGCAAGAACAAACATGACAGTTTATGACTTGGATCAATCTCATGCTTCAGCTGGTTAGAAAAATACAAACAACAACTGAAATGCATTCAGAGTGAACCTTAAGAAGGCCAAAAAAGACAGTGTGGAATAAATGGGTAAACATTTCCTCTGTGGTGCAGAAATCCCCAGCAGTATATAACAACCTGAAACTGCTATATTTCTTTGACACGGCGTGTCTAAACGAGTACAATTTACAGTAAAGAGATGACAAATGCCATCTACGGGCATTTGACAACACGTCCAGCACTGATGATCAGACTCCATTTGTAACCTGTTCCCTTTTGTTGATTTGCGGTGTGATAAATTGCATTTAGCAAAGCAGGACAGGCTAAACGGTCCTGACAACTTTTATTGATTTGCATGGGATATATGCATGTAATCCTGTTTGTAGGTAAACTGTGGCGCTAGCAAAATCAAGTCACAGTGGTTTCGCCAAGAGAAAATTACAGTCACCGCATGGGGAGGTGGAATAGAGAGAGAGGCATGGGCCGCCCATTGGAATCTAAGAACTTGTATTAAGATATATTGGTTGCAGAATTCTTCAGGGCTTAAGCATTATTCATAGTAGACCCTCTCGGTCTGAGACTGATTATAAAACGAGACAGCTTCAGCCGTGATAGAGCTTCAACAACAGGGCCAGTGCCACTTAACATGAGCCAAGTTCGCCAACAGCCTCCCAGCACCTTGATTTGCAAGCCCTCCGCAGATGCTTGATGAATGACTTCGTCAGGTAGGACAGCACGCAGCCTTTACTCAAGCCGTTCACATTTACATAGAGCCCCATTTCCCTCTCTCCAACACATCAGTTCATTATGACCTGCTGTTTGTCATGTTGCAGTATAAAGAGATCATCTGTGCTTATTCCAGATCAACTGCAAAACAGGAAGACAAATGCGTTTGGGACGAAGCGTACAGCATGTACGATCCAAGAACGATTCATATAGCTCCGGGCTGATGGTGACGTATTTCCATAAAGCATCTCGCCTTGATATGGAGGGAGACATACTGGCCTAGCGAGGAACGTGGGCGTACAAATGAGGAGAACTGTCTATTGCCAGCCTGTGTTTGCATAAGAGACGCCGACAGTGACTTAAAAACCCCTGTAAGATTGTTTATTCAGCGTTTTCCGCAGCCTCTCATACTTTACTTGCTCTTATTAAATGGAAACAAGAGAATCACCTTCAAGTTTATTAATGATGGTCCTCCGGATGAAAGATGCCTGCAAAAATTCCCAACATCTGTTTGCTGCGCTCACTTCTCAGCGGGGCTGCACCTATTTCTCATGCTTAATGATGCTCATCCACTCTGCAAGTTTTACGGACAAATGTGTATTTGGCCACATTCATCATTCTGAATGAGTGTTCTTGATGAGGCATCTGCTGGCCTGCTCCACTCCTTCTACTGCACTTTAACAAATGACATCTCTCTCCATATGTTTTTTCATTTATGAGAAATGTGTTGATATATATACACACACACACACACACACACACACACACACACACACACACACACACACACACACACACACACACACACACACATACACACACACAAATACACATACATATGTATGTGTGCGTATGTATACATACGCATGCAGTTTATGATGTAATTGTGTGGTGTTTGTGTAGAGAGAGACTTGTCTTTTAGCATTAATGTGATATAACAAAATATAACACTAACAAACGCCATATTGTGAAAGTATTTAAAGTACTTAAAAGAAGGATACACAACCTTAGGAGAACTTTAAAGTTCTTTAACAAACAAACCAAACCAAACCAAAAAACAAAAACAACAACAACAACAAGACAAAACAAAACAACAACAAAAAAACAAGCAAAACATAAAAACACCAAACTAAACAAAACAAACAAATCCAAAGCAAACTAAACAAAAATACCATCAAGCAAACAAATGGCTACTGTAGCAACTAGTTACCAATAAAACATTCATTATTTAACACTTTTGGGAAAGCAATCCAGAATCATGTGAGTTCAATGGCAGACTTCCTAAGCCTGGATGACAGACATTGTCTAAAAACTGCTTTTTCCATTGAGTTAAGACTCGTCACTTGCAGACAACGGCATGTCTCTATGGACTAACATGAAAGGCCTATTTATGTGTATGGACCAAGAGCATGTTGACATGAACAAACAACACATTAGTCATACATATCTCTGTAGTTGAGGCTAATAAATCGGGGCTGTTTTTGTTTTTGATCTGGTTCTGGTTTTGGATTGTGAGAGTGGATGGATAAAGGAGGAAGTTGTTATGATGGGAGGTGATGTCTTCTTTTTTTTCTGGTTTTTTAATCAAAGCTTTCGCATCAGCTCAAGGGAAAACTGAAAATAGCAAATAAGTCATAAATATGGTCATTACAGTAAAAAGCAGCATCAGAGGCAGCAGGTATGATACAGCCACAGAGAAAGAGTGTGGTAAGTGCTGTGGTAACACTGTTCAGAACAATTAAGATGATACTGACATCCAACACTATAACTGTAGGCTGCAGTTAAAGAGCCAGAACATAGAAGCGAGTATTTGATTGGCACTGTGCTGCACATTTTGTGTTAAAATAAACCACTCTATCTAGAAGCATTATAAAACTTAATTTATGCTTGTGTTGTGCATTTTAAGCCATGTTCAAAATGAAAGGGGGCGGGGGGCAACATGGTTTAGTGAAAATAAATCTGCTAATTCTCTGACTATTTCTACCTGGTGTTATATCCACTGTTTTTTGAGGATAGTTAGGGCTGGCTAGTGTTGATTAGGTGCTCTTTTAATGGTGAACTAGCATAGTCACACTAGTCATCAGCCAAACTCTGTTGGTGAAATTAGGTAACCTGTACTGAACATGGTCTTTCTTGTAAAGCTACCTGATCTAAGTAGTCAGGCTAGTTTGGCTAACTATTTGTCTGGAAATAGTAGTAAACCAGTTTCTTAACCACAACATTCTGTGGACTAACAACATATGATGGTATAAGGAAGAAGAGAGCAAGAACAGAGCACACACAAACACATAGAACAACACACAGAGTGACTGAGCGATAGATTAAAGCAAAAAAACCCCAATAAGCCATGGTTTACAGTGCATTTATAACAGCTAAGGGCCGTTGTTTGGCACAATGTGAAGCGTAGTGCCTAAAACCCCCTTAGTTGTTGTAAATTCACTGTAAATCACGGCTTCATGGGGCTTATTGCTTTTATAAAACGGTTATTCGGTTATAACGGTTATATAATATATATATATTTATATATATATATATATATATATATATATATATATAGAACGATTAAGACAGACAGACAGATAGATAGACAGACAGACAGACAGATAGGTAGATAGATAGATAGATAGATAGATAGATAGATAGATAGATAGATAGATAGATAGATAGATAGATACAGTAGATAGATAGACAGACAGACAGACAGATAGAATGATACGACAAATGAAAGAACAAACTATAGTTACATAGAACGACAGAACGATATATAAATACTGATAGAAAAATAGATAGATAGATAGATAGATAGATAGATAGATAGATAGATAGATAGATAGATAGATAGATAGATAGATAGATAGATATAGATAGAATGATACAACAAATAAAGAACGACAACGATAGAACGATAGAACGATAGAACGATAGATAGATAGAACAATAGATAGATAGATAGATAGATAGATAGATAGATAGATAGATAGATAGATAGATAGATCGATCGATAGATAGATGATAGATAGATAGCTAGATAGCTAGATAGATAGATAGATAGATAGATAGATGGGGTTTTGCCAAGATGTGGCAAAACCATGCCATGTGAACTGACTTGTCTTAAGAAAGACTTTAGTATAATACAATATGTGATGCAAACTGTATCCAATGATTTTATAATGCGCAGATGTTGACATATATACCCTAACACCTCTGTCTCAGAGTATAACAGTTGGCCAGGATTTCCTGAGATGGTTCCCTTCTGAACTCTGTGCCAAGTAGCCAGAGCTTTGTACTTGAGAGTTTGCTTTTCGGGATCATACTAAGCAGTTCATTCTTGTGGCTGATCTGTGAGGGTGGGAATGGATGTGTCAGCGAGCCAGGCTTATTTAACGTAAGCCTGTGTAAAACTATCTGTCCAACAAACAGCTGCAGCACCTCAGCTGGACCAAGACGAATAAATCATCTCTCACAAGGCAAAACAGACACAGTGCGAAGTCCAGCCCTCAGCTAAAACTCCTGACAAGCAGAAATGAGGAACAGCTATTTATTCACACCTTTAGGTTCCCCAACACTCCCCACCACACCATCAAAACCTGGAGCTGGTCAACTGACGTCATGTGTCTGCAGTAATTTATTATAACACACACTGAACTCCAAGGGCACGTTGGGATTGACTGGGGTTGTGAAAGAAAATCAAATAAAGAGAGGTGTTTATTATTCCCACTGCATATAGAGAGATTGTGCCTGCCTGTTCATTAGAAATTTACAATGTGTCCTGTCTGTCTTAAAGGGATAGTTCACTCAAAAATGAAAATTCTGCTATTATTTACATCCATCTCATGGGCCCCATAAAAGTTTTTTTGGGAAGTCACACCACATGATATTTTACAACCTCAACTAACATCAGCTTGTCATGAAAAGGTCAAATTATCTAAAATTTTAAGAGACTTACTGACCTTGACACAGGGTCACACAATGTCTGCAAGGGTCCTTTCCATATCATTTCCTGATTTTTTTTCTTTGATTTGACAAACAAAAGAGTCAAATATCAATAGTATTTTAAAACAGCTTCACTTATATTTTTTTCTCTCCTAAGAAATAGCAAAAGATGAAGCCAAAGGTTTTCTTTTCAAGAATTTCATAATTTTCATGAGGCTTTTTTTCTTCAGTATGATAACAGGACAACTGGGTCACCATGGCATGTTTGAATTTATTCCCAAAAATATCCAAATGAATTATTCAGAAATTAAAAACACATAGGGTATGGAACAACATGAGGCTGAGTAAATTACAGTTTTTTTCTTTCCATTTTTGGGTGATCTATTCCTTTAAGAGTCATACAAATCCATCTGTCAGAAGTCCTTTAGTCAGTTTAAGCTGTATATGCTCACATAATGAAATGATATTAAGTGTATTATAGCAAGCATGTTTCCACAAAGGGAGGCCCTGAAACTATCACACAGGGCATGTCATATCCATTAACTTTCTAATGGCTGACATAACAGCTGTTGATAATAGAGTAAGAACAATGTGTGTTATGGAAACAGAAAGAAACATTTGGACACAGATTTTGGTAGGGACTCATCCAGTCTTCTGGTCTTTCAAATATGATTCATAACAATATAATTCATTTGTGTAGCAAATCACGTCATATTCACAAATCCAACTTAAAACCGTTGTCATCAACAGACTGATTCCACTAAGAAACAGCCTTAGTTTCCATAAAGAAACTAAGAATCGTTTCTTTCAGTGCTCGTCCAAGGCTTTTGTTTACTAACTCTGGTTTTCTGTCATTAGTCCCTGTTTGCTTGCATTTCCATTACCCCGTTTCCATTTGGAGATTTCGAAAAATTGCTCTCACGCTCAAATGACTCAGAACAACCCTAAACTGACATGTGTGTTACTTATGATTATGTGTAAAGATGCCTGCAGAGGACAGAACGCTACAAAATCGCTTCCCAACATTAATATTACATCAGTAAATTCAATAACTGAAACAACAAACACAATTTCAAAGTAGACCACGAGGTTGGAAATGTTTATTAGTTTTCATTTAGCGCTATGCAATGTGAATGATAAAAGATGGAGAAGCGCATTACTCCAATTTTGCTTGGCCTGTCTAGCAAAGTTCACACACACAAGCACATGTACTTACAAACATTCACACTTATTCAGACAGGAGCAGTATTCAAGGAACCCGGGGGCTACAACTGCAAGACTGCTATGTGAAACATTTATAATTTATGATGTATTTGATGTGGTGATATGTATAAACATCAGAGGAATTTTAATAAGGCTCAAGCAATTAAAAAAAAAAAAAGTTTTCACTTTTTAAGGAATTATTTCTGCCGAAAGAAAAAGTTGCAATGCGGAGCGTTGACTCCAGCAATACAACTCCTTTTCATTGAGGAAAGAAAAAGAAAAGTTATTTCATCTCTTTTTTTTTCAATGCCTTATTGATCTTTGTGCCGGGGTTTTACAGAGGCTATTTAATGGCCCAACTAGTTACTGCTCCACAATGTCCAATACAGTCAGCAAAGGAAAGCATTTTCATTGATCAATGTCTTTGCAAAGCATACAGATAAAGATTGATAATGGACTTCAACAAATCCTAATATCAATTAGAGCTTAATGAAAAAAAAGCATCAGCATAAAACAGCATTACAAACACGTTTATGCTCAATAAAAGCAGACCTCTCACCTACAAAACAACATTAGAACTGGCTTAAAACGCATGTGCGATCTCCACTCACAAGATAAACACAAGAACACAAGATATTAATCTTTTAGACAAAAGGGATTGTGTCTGTATGAGCCACTGATAAGCAGTAACCTTTCATAATTGGTTTTCCTTGAGGAAAAATTAAAACAAATGGATGTTAAACCTGCTTTCTACATCTCCCAATGCCTTGAGAAACAAGTAATAGAAATAATTGCATAGAGAAGGGTCTGGGTGCTAATTTGTTTCCCTATTAGAAAATCCTTCTCCTTTGTGATTCAATTTACGTTGTGCGCTGGCAATGCCCACACTGCAGGCTAATTTGAATCAAGCCTCTGTCAAGACTAATAAAACAGAAAGAGCAAGGGGATGGATTAAGAAAGAGGCATACGGAAAACTGGAAGGAGAGATGGAGTGGCGTTAAGAGGCGAAGACAGGCCGGATCGTGATTTCTCGGGCCTTCATCCATCCTAACAGCGGGTCCAGAACAATGTCACAGAGCAATTTCTCTTAACAAAGCCATCAGATTTCACTAGCCTGCTGGAAAGTCCAGCTTCCAAAGCTGCTCTTTTCCATATAACGAAAGTGGATGGGAAAGAGTGGCTAGACCATTTCTCTAAATATCTTTTGGGTTTGGAACAACATGGTGAGTAAATAAAGAACTATTGAGCTTCTCCAAGTCATTAGCAATGAATTTGAATATGGAAGCTGGTCCAAGCTGGCAAATGGTCAATCACGATCCCAAAACAATCTGACTACTTTAAACTTGGTTGCTTGTCTATGATGGTCTACCACACGGATATCCAATCCTTCTCCTGTAGGGCCAACATGCTGGAGAGTTTAGCTCCAATTTGCCCCAACACACTTGGCTGGAACTTTCTGAAGACCTTGATTAGCTGGCTCAGATGTGTTTAATTGGTGTTGGAGCTAAATTCTGAAGGACAGTGGCCCTCCAGGAGCAGGAATCGAAACCCTGTTCTACCAGCTTGGACCTGCTAAATAAGAAGCCTGGAGCAGCAATCAACAAGCTTGCACCATCTACCAAACAAAGTCACTATCTTGAGTTGGATGTTGGAAAGTTGGGATTACCGAGTGTCCCGTCAAAAGTGATGAAAATACTTTCTCCCACTCTGCACCGTGATAACTCATTCAACAGTTAAACCTAAAGTGATTCTGCTTTGTAACTGCTGTTAAGAACCCGAATGCATGTAACATAGCAGATTGGGGATGATACGAAAGAAAGTGAGCACGTTACAGACACTTCACATCGCTCATTCCCAAACTCTCAGCAATTCTTCACCCATCGCACCTATTTTCTGGCCTGTCTCGCTGATAGAGGCTTTGATCTCTCACACCTCTCAAGTGTCAATCAGCTCTGACTGACAGCCTGACCCTGCCTCCCCATGGGAGGGCCTGACAGCCTAACAGCACTCTGACTGTCATCTCAATGGAAACTGCTCTGTATTATTCTTTACATTATTGTCCACACTTTCCTTACTATAAAAGCCAGGCTCAAAGGAACACTATAACCACTGCTCAGAAATATGGCAGGCTCTGATTATGCCATGTGGGATGAAAGGCATATTTCTTCCTGACGGTTCTCCCGTTTTTCACTGACACAACACACTTTCCATTCATTACCGCTCTCTATGGGCGCGCCCAGACCGGGGGAACATTGCTTGGAAGTGGTTTAGCTTGTCCTTGGCATCCAATTGCTGGGGACCATTTATCTGATGATATATTTTCCTTTTGGAAAGGCAAGTTGGGATCCTTTCCCCAACAGGAAGGACATTGATAAGCCATCAGGGATTTGTTTATTTTGATCTATGTCCATTGCATTTACACCAGCATATTCTTTATTGCGAACTGTGACCGCAAGTATGTCTCCGAGCAAAATAAATCACAACTTGCCAGAAAGCCATATATTTATGCCATTAAACAGAAAACGACTTGGAAATGCCATGAAATGAGGTCACAGCATGCAGCAAAACTTTAATTTGATCCCTCTTCGAAGGATATTTTTCATGCAGAAATATTCATTGCACTTCGCTCACTTGACCAGCGTTACAACGAGAGCATAATAAAAGCAAGATTTTCCTTAATTCCTAATAATGGTGAAAAGAAAAAGGTCACTTGACAAAATACGGAATATATTACAATTATTCATAAAAGAACTCGGAAGGAGAAGACGTAAAAGCAACGTGAGGCTTTTAGGATCTTAACTTCTGACAGCAGCGTGATTTAAAATTCCATTCAATATAATTCCTACCCTTTGGGATACACTTTTCAACATTAGTCCTGCTGACAGCACTAAACCAGTCAAAACCACAATTCTTCATCTTCAGGCTGATTAATGAAGTTGGTGTTCTGACCATTTTTACTTTATGTACAGCAGTGAGCCGGCCCTTTTTTTTTTCTTGCTAGGTCTGTTGAACTCAACATCCCACTAGAGCAACCCCAATGACAAAGCTGCCTTTTTCACAGCACACACAGAAGCCTGTGAGCACAAATCAACAGCCTGTGTGGAAACAGAGTTGAAGGGTCATGTAAACTCGCAGGTGAGGCAAAGACTCGGAAGAGAAAGGAGAAGCAATTGGCTCCTCAACCCGGGGGCCGCGATTTGTTGCAGAGACTGCAGAGCCGTCTGGCATGGCAAACACCTCTGCGTCCGCTCTCGGCTTGTTCCTTTTACTGACAGAGCAGAAAGGGAGAGTGGGAGAAAGAGGCCTTTGCAGCGTGACACTCAGCTCAACCGTGCCAGATCGGGCTTGCATCTTGTGACTTACTGCACCAGAGGAGTCTGGTAATGGCACTACAAGGCTACCGCTGCACACATGAGCCGGGCGCTTGTCACTAACATGCTATCGTGTGTCACATCAGGACCCATGGCTCACTCGAAAGCAAGATCTGATGCTTTGCGGGAGCAACGAGCAACTGTGCATCTGCCTCGGGTCTTCTAGAGTATTCCACCTGGCACTAACAGCAGCTTTTCCCTCTACGACGTCTCAACCTGGAGCTTCGCTGGAGGTTTGAGAAAAAGCCCATGCAATCAAAAGACAGACCGAGGGGGGAAATAAGAGATGTTGAACACCGGAAAGCACCATGCTGGTAACCCGGAGCAGTTTCCTCACATAAGACTTGTATTGGGTAAAATAAAAGCTTTGTTGGGTAGACTAACATGAAAGTGTCAGAAAGGATCCGATTACTGAAGCGGCTTTCAGGCTGTGCCTACTTACAGTCCGAAATTCCAAAGCGGCAAATATCTGAGAAAGATAAAGGAAATCGTTGCATCAGTGCCAACTTACATGGTGCTTAAAAAGTTGGTCTTAAATAAAGCAGGCTAAGACCTTCACAAATTTTTCTTTGACATGCATCAACACAAACACCTTTGCATCTCTGAGATTTACTGCACTAACCCACGCCTGCTAAAGGTTGTTCTGTCAGTAAACAGCACGGTTGCTGTGCTCGGCAATGACCCATTTCAAACTGAACTTTGAGTGACCCTCTTTGCCTTTATGACCCCAGTAGTGAAGGTAAAGACAGAGAAAGAGAGAGAGGGAGTAAGAAAATCCTGATATATGAACCCGTCCGCCCACTCCTGTCTTCCTGAGCCGAACGCATTCAGCGTCCACCGAGACAGCAGCCGCGCAGCCAATCAAAGCCTTCTGGCCATTGAGCAATTATCTGTGCTCCGTGACATAGGTGGACTCTGAACCAGTGACCCCAGCAACCCTGTTCCATTGCCTCTTAAAATAACCCATGGCAACACATAAGCACTGCACATACATAAAACGGAGAAGGAAAAGTAATTTATTTTTCCCTGACAGGTCCAGGATCACATTACATGCCATACAAAGTGCAAAGACTGAAATCATAGGGCTAGATTTTCACTTCGTACAACAGCGAGGCATAAACTCGTGTCATTATATCAATTTATTTCAATGTCATTGGTGTGGGCTTGAGTTTGTCTAATTCAATGAACGCCAACATGAGCTAGATTTGGATATGACTTTATGACATTTTCCAACCACCTAGCAAAGTGAAAAAAAAAAGAAAAACATGCTTGGATGCACACATATCTCTACAAAATGGAGATTAAGTGTACAAAAAAATTGAGTGCGAAAAAAACAAAAACCTTGATAATTTGCCGCTTATGGAATGGAAAAGTGCTCGGAGAAAGCCTTGGTGGGGGTGGGGGAGCCGCTCTCATTTTTCCTTTTTTCCCCATACACAAGGCGATTTGCCAAGCTACACCTCAGAAGACAAGTCTCCCCTAGGCACTCAACTCACAAATACAGTTTGATCTGATGTAGTTTTGGATTTGTGTCTGGAGGGCTGCTCCTCGTGGTGACAGTCCCGGAGGGGAGACGGCAGTATAGCATCCTGTTCCGTGTGCTGTGTCACGCCATCCAGGCCATATGCTCTCTGCTCGCCTGGTGCCACACTGCTGCCATCTCACCAGTCTGCCCTGAGTACTGCGCACAACAGCTGGCGCTGCTGTTGTGGGCACATAAAAACCCACATAAACAAGACAGGTTAGAGTGAGAGGGTAGAGCTGGGACACTGGTAGAGTTTGCATAGGTAAAAAAGCACACACACACTCTGTTCCAAAACCCGGTGAGCTGCCTAGTCAGAGGGATGTTCCTGAGACCTTCCTGATACCCATTTCTAAAGCGTTATCACACTGTGATAAATTATTTTAAACAATTCATCTGAGATGGCTGTCAAAATAAAAAATAAAAAAATGCCTAACTATCTCTCTCTATATATGGCCTCCCCTCACCATAAGGCCAGGGAAAATTGTCCTCCCGCTTTTTCAGCAGCATCATTTGTGATTTTTTTTCCTCAAGAAGGTTTTTGAAAAGGTTTCTTTTTTTTTAAAAAAAAAGGTGTGTTATAGAGTCATGAGGCATGAACCAAACCAACCAGCTATGAAGCATTGCGAATGACAAATCAAATTAAAAGCAATGGATAAATACAAAACTTTTGGTTTAAAGATGGTTTTTTTTTATTAATAAATTTTTTTGGATTATATTTTTAAGTTTATTGCAAAATACAAATATATAGGGAGACTTACTATTACATCATTCACAGTGCTTTATGGGAAAGGGCATATTAAAACATTTTGCAACATTTTTTTTCCTTCTTCCTGTGATTGGAGGAGATATGCTCAGAAGAATCACTGGAAACTTTTTTTTTTTTTTTTTTGTTTTTTTTTTGTTTTTGTTTTTTACCACAAATTCCACTGCTAAACACGATCATTTAAAAAAAAATAAAAAATAAGTTGCAATAATGTGGACTGATGGTTCAGCAATAGTATATACTGATTAACAACCTCACAGCTCAAAGTATGTCTGTCTGTAAAGGTTTATAATTTATTGGTTAATATAAATTATTCAATTATTGGTTACTTCCGGAACCCAACTGTTACACTATGGCCCTGTAAAAAATAACAAAATAAATTTGTTCAGTCCAGTACAAATTTGACCATTTTATCCAATGCTAGTGTTGGCTATGTTTTTTAATGATTAATAAAGTACCACACTGCTAGCTTAGCATCATGATAATGCCAAACTATTAAAATGAATATAAGTCAAGTTTTCCTGTGGGATTGGTGACTGATGCAAATAGTTACTGTCAATATGGAGCATTTCACTTTTGATGTACCACTTAATTTAGCTATAACAAAACAGTGCAAACACTAAATTCATTTTTTTTAAATTTGTGTGCCATGTATATTATTTTTTGCTTATTAGCATAGCACACCATTGGCTTTAACAACATGCAGCATAAGCAACATTCTACACCAACACTATTGAAATCTATTGAAAACTGAGTATCTTGCCTGCATAATGCATACCAAATCAGTCACTTATGACGTTTCATTCATCAAGGATGTATCCTTATAAGAACTCTGTATTCCTTTCGGAGGGTTTAGAGCCCCTGTAAATACACTGCATATGCACTAGCTTGCATTCTTGTTATCCATGTTCCACACTTTGTAGCAGGTCCTCACCTCATGACAAGGGTGACCAGACACAGCGAGGTTGGGGCAGTGATAGTTATGTGATCCTGTGCCGTGTCTTCTTGGGAACGGCGCACATAGAGGACCTTCAGTGAGGACGGACATGCACATCAATGTCTGTGTGAAATTCAAACAGACTGATCCAGGGCACGTTCAGGATTACACCATACCCCCCTCCCTCTGTGCTCGCTTCACAGCACAATAGGCTGCCTGTGAAAGGGCTGGAGTGAGCCATTAGCTCTGCTAAAGTGTCGATTCATAGTTGCTGTGGGAAAAGGAAGGCTGCTTTAGGGTTGAATTACATAGCTCACCTGGAAAGCCCTGTCCCACCTCGACTCCTTCAGCAGGTGCCATTTCCTGGCATCTAACACCCAAGGTCAATGACATGTGTCAGTCAAACAGTATGTTAGCTGTACTTAAGCTTTCAGACTAAAACTAAGAGAACCATTTATTTGCAGAGTTAAGATAGTACTGAACATATAGAGGATGCAAAAGCATTTGGAGACATAATGCCAAACTTGCATATAAATGTCACTGCTTAAATTTTTTTTAATTCAAATTTCATTAACATTTTTGCAACTATCTTTAAACAAATAATCTCAACGTTATTTTTAGAGAATATAATGCTGCTTTCAAGCTATTGCTTTTAATTTACTTGCAAGTAGTAGTAGTAGCAATATATTACACAACATACACACACACTGTCTTTTGATTAATATATATATATTAGAGCTGTCAATCAATAAAAAAAATAATAAAAAATATTTCTGAAAATAATAATAATAAAAAAAAATCTGAAACTAATCATGATTAATCCCACCTAACATTAAAGTTTTTAAATATAGCCTACTTTTATATTGCAATAATTTCACATTCAATCTTCAAATTAATGTAGAAACAACAAAGACTGTATATTTTTAATATTTGTTTAATGACATCTTTTTTATGACCTATACTAATACTACTGATGTCTCTAGGAAATTGTTGTCTTTCTTTCTAATATTTACCCATTGACTAATGACTATTGCCAATCAACATTACAGTATTATTGAGAGCTATCAATTTTAACATTTATAAGACTTCAACATCTAACTTCTAATTTAAGTAAACTTTAAACAATCGTCACATAAACCCAAATAATATTAATAATAATAATAATAAATGTAATATTTAGCTACTGTACCTGTGCTCTTCAGCAAGTAGGAAATATACAGAAATTAAAGTTATCAAACACTAAAATCTAAATCAAATATAGATGAATCCTTAAAGCTACAACAGTTACCGATTTCCCTCTTTTTTCTTCTGTTCTTTGATGAACAGGCATTACAGCAGCTGGATTATTAGGTTATTTGGCTGCTATTACTTTAAGAGCTGCCGCTGCTGAATGTGACGTGGATCTGACTCGCATGCTTGTAGTTTCATTCACATTTTAATATGAAATGATACAGGCTAAAATGTGCGCTGCCATATTTGTGCATGTAATTGAAGATTACAGCAGTAATTGAAGTTAATTGAACTAATTGAAGATTACAGCAGTAGTGAGTGGGGTGGCCAACCCTAGCTCCGCCCCTAAATAATTTTAACGCCGTTAAAAATGAATTGTCTGCGTTAAAGCGCTAATTTTGGCAGCATTAATACAGCACTTATATATATATACACACACACACACACACACACACACACACACACACACACACACACACACATTTTAACAAATTATATTAATGATATTCACAGATTAAGTGTAGCTTAAGTGACATTAGGTGCCCAAATACTTATGGAAGCATGTAAAAAAAACCTTTAACCAAGAATGTGTCTCCATTTGAAAGCATTATATAAAAAAATAACTAAAAGGAATTTAGACCAATAAAAAGAAGCAATTAATTAAATCAATCACCGCAGCTTATCTTTTTTTTAGCACTGATGGCCTCAGTCAGCATTCCGTTTAATTACACAATAGTTGCTAACTGAGAGAAATGTGCTCTGTGATCAGCTACATCACAGAGTCCTGACACACAGCTCAATAGGGCCTTCAGAAACAATACAGCCAGTCTCATCGACCACCTCTCCCAAGCATCCAGGAGTATCATTTAGCCAAGAGTGATAATTAGATGCAGAATTTACTGAAAACTGTCGATGGCAGTGTCAATAGAGGGACTCTCAGCATCCATCATCCTGTGAATCAATGCCAATTTTCAGCTATGAATTCAAGAAAATGATAGCTTTCAAATAAATGGCCAAAGAAGGAAACGCGAGACTCCTCGGGGACAAATGAAACAGCTCAATTTCCACCCTCTTAGAGTCGCTCGACAGCCACCTCGCTCAGTGGAAAAGGTCGTAGAACGTAACGGCCAGGAATGTCTTCCAAACAAGATGTAGAACATAAGAGGGACGTGACAGGCAGGCTCAGGTCGGCCTAACATGCAGCAGGTCTGTATATATCTCTACCCTGACAGATTTAAGGGCAGGGTCAGCAGGTGCTAGCCTCAGCAGGAATTGAAGGTCAACGACACGGTCTGGACATTAAAAATAAATGTAACTGTCGCGTCACAAAGAGCAAATGAACAGAGAGTGATGTTGGAGGTAATCTTAAGAGGGGCATAAAGATCAGTGAGGCCCGGCTTTCAGCCAGAAAATGAGAAGCACTTAGCCAATAACGAGAGCCTAATGAGGATTCCTTTAACTGCGAGCGCTCGCTCTTTGATTGAAAAAACATTTGTCTTACAGTAAAACTCTGATTCATGTGTCATTTCTATTGTGGATGTGGGCTAAGTAATAACCACATAAATCAGTTCATTCCAAGTTAGTGGAATGAGACTTGCTAAAATAACATCATAATGCATTTGAACGATCAAATGATGTGGTAATACTGTCCTATCCACTCAATGCTATGGTGTTTTATGCATGAGCATTTTATAGTTTTGGGGTGTGTGAGAGCTTTGGCAAAGACACGGCACTTCTTCATTTTGTCATGACGGGCAAAACTCTATGCAATTACTTTTCCAGTTACAAAGCTCTCTAGATTCAATCTAGAGCCGAGAGTCTGGGTAAGATGAACCCTGGACTAAACTGCTGCCACAAATAATGCAAGCAAAACGCTAAATGCATACTTGCAGCAATAGCAAATGTCTATCGTCCATATACTGCAAAAACATGTCACCTCTGACTATTCACACACTGTTCCCTCTGAATGAGGCTCTCTGCCTTGCTGTCTATATCATCTACACTGGCAGCGTAACTTCGTAAGTGAGTAATTTAGAACACTCTGTGTCTCATAAAAAGTTAATTTCTCACATAAAGGACAAGAGAGACTCTGCGAAAATTTATTTAAATGGAGTTTGATGTTAGCATGTTGCTAAGCTAAAACCATGATACTCTAACAACCAAGATTCATAGCACATATACATATATTTCTTTTATTAATACTTTGCTATAAAACATTATAAGTAGGCTTATAATCAACATTTCTCTTGCCTCGTCCACCATCTTGAATCAGTTTTTCAACAGATCACTGAAATGCATTATGGGACTCCATGAAGGCTAACTTCAAATTTGGCTAAAAGCAGGAATACTACACAAAAATATGTAATCAGAAATGGTTGTTTTTGCAATAAATTAATACTTTTATTCAGGATAGAAGCATTGAATTTTTCAAAGGTTACAGTAAAGTTGTTCATAATGTTACATAAAAAGATTACATTCCAAATACATGTTTATATTTTGAACGTCCTATTAATTAAACAATCCCAGAAAAGTATTATTTAAAAATTATCCAATGATGCTTAGAATTCAGGTTTGCATGACAGGAATAAATTAAATTTTAAAATATATTCAAATTGAAAACAGATATTTTAAATCGCAATAATATTTCAAAATATTACAGTATTTTTGACTAAATAAGTGCAGCCTTGGTGAGTATGAGAGACTTTCTTTTCCCTCAAAAGTCTTACCGGCTACAAACTTTTGAATGGTAGTGTATCTTAGAAGTCAGTATAATTATTCGGATCAGCCTTCAAGCCTGCAGTCCATCTACCCGTTTGATTGCTGTCTACGTAGGTAGTTTAATAGGTTTTGGAATACAGCCCGAGCCTTTTGTTTTCTGTAGATTGACATTAAAGTGTAAAAATGTGACCCGTACGCAGCTAAACTCTTAGAGCGTGGTTCTTAATGACATGATGAGCAGACAGCTTTTTTATAACCTCAGTCTCAACTAGGCTTAAACCCCGTTCCCCAGGGTGACAAAGAATGAGTGTTCCAAGAAGAGGATTCATCAGGAGCCAGAGAGGAGTCATATTTAATCCCCCTGACGGCAAACCTGCCATCAGCTTTCCACTGACAGTGGCAAAGGAAAATGATTTGGGCAGATCAATCACTTGACTCATTGGTGGCTAGTCTCGGCTCCTGCATGCTTAAAAGGCACCGCTGACAGACGCGCTCCAACTGGCTGATTAAAGGCCCGCGTCATCTTGCTAACCTTTCATTTGAGGGATGATTGTCACTGAGTGACAAATACTTCTGTTGTGGTTCAAGGCGAGGATATTGACATTCAGATTCGCCAGGCACTCTCAGGAACAGATGTCACAGTTGGCAAGGAGGCTTGACAGCAACAGCAGGTACGGTACGGTGGAGCTAGAGTGGCTGAAAGACATGTGCTCCTGGCCCTGACGGTGACAACACTCACAACAACTACAGATTGCTTCGCAATTACCATTAAAGCACATCTGCTTGTGCCTTCACCTTGACCCGACTTTCATTTGGTCCGTGTGATTCTGGGAGTAACAGTGTGAGAGGGGTGTGAGGAGCGTGTCCTCTCTACCAAGGGCTGAGACATGAGTGAACACGTGTGCCACTCACCGCTGGGTTAAGAAATCCCTCTGCTAGCTCTGCGGTTGATGCACTAATGTCATCTCTGCTGGCAGCCATGTAAAAGGGAAGTAGTGGTAACAGATAGGATATCAAAGTCAATACGCCTGTTGTGCTAAGCCCAATCCCACTGTCCCATTTAAGCTGGCAGCTCTCTGAGAGCCGAGCAGAGCCATGAGACGCTTTCGCCTTACATGCAACTCGATATGCCAGATAAAGAGAAGGGAAGAAAAAATCTAGCAAATGGATGCTGACATCGAGGGCTTGTGGGGTATGTTTGTTAAAGACTCCGGCCAACAGGGAGCGAGGCATAAAATATTAATGGCCCATGTTTAGTGAAAACACAGCACTAATGCAGTGAGGTGCAAACATCCACATTAAAAATCTGAGCTTTAAAACTGTAAATAATGTTTTGGAATTTCTAGAATCCAAACATTCTTGAAAATTTAAAAAGGTACATAAAATAAAGATTCTGCACTATTTCTGTCACTATAATTAAAGTAATAGTTTTCAATTGTATGTTTTGTACAGATTTGTTTTTTTGTTTGTTTTTTATGGAAAAACAAAAGTATTTTCACTAGCGGTCTCAATTTTTGGACACCACTGTATGTTATTGTGCCAATGTGCTACATTTAATGCATCATCCACAGCATGACCCATTTTGAACACAATATGGCACAAATTCACACTTCCAAAAAATAGTTTAAATAAATTATTCTGTTTAAACAAGAATATTCCAAAAGTTTAAGGGCGCAGGCCTATGTTATAGACTTCAGAAATTTGAAGTGATGGCAGTTCAGAACTTTGGTAACAAGCACCTGTGATGTAACTCCAAGCCTCTTTAAAGCTGCCAGTCAATTAACACATTCCCTGGAAAAATAACACCTCAATGACAAAGCAGAGTTGAACAGCTATTTTTTACTTAAACGCATTTTTGGCTCAGACAAACTCCACTTAGTTTCAGTGTGCCGTTGAGTGGGTGTGGGTGTTTAGAATGTCAAAAAAAATTAATTATATAGTTATTTTCATAAAACACACTACAAGCATTTTGAACAGTCTCAAAAATGCAAACCAGACTACCATCATTTCAAAATAACTTTTTTTGGCCACCGCAAAACTGAATAAATTAAGATTTCATTTGGGAAGAGATGCAGAAATGCTAGAGCAAGGAACCAGATGTTAAGGATTCAGATGTCATGTTGTTTTTAATATAGTGAATGGGGTAACTGTTGAAATAAAATGAACAATAATTTGGGTGTACGAGCGGCTCTGGGACTCTGAGGTTCGGCCAAGAAGCTCCAGTTGGGGACATTACTAATGCTAACGCAACATTTGTCTGTGGTTGACGATCCATTTTTCCAAATTAAACACCTTATGATGAAACATTTGCTCATGTTCTCATAAAACTGAAAGACTCCAAAGGATTAGCTTGGAGTTTCTACACTTAAGCATATAATATTATCCAGTACATTTAGTCTCTCCAGAGCCTTCTTTATGTTCTGAATAAAGGACATAATTCCAAAAACACATTCTTTAACTCAAGAGACTGGACCCAGCACATGTTTGACCTTGGTGGTTTAAAATAATGGCATTAATAGGCTGTTTACAACACTAGTGCATCATTAAATTGAACAGGTTTGCTTTTACGAAGCTCCACAGTACTGAAACAAACACCGGTAAGAAACTTTCAGCTTGTGAGGAATGACAACGCACACACAGTTTCTGCGCTTGCAAACACGCACTTGCACATTTTCCTCGTGGCATGACGAGAAATGTCTGCCAATCATTTCGAACAAGAGGGTAGTCATACCATCTTATCAGTGTCAATCACTGCATTGAGCAGCTGTGAGCTCCCATAATTCTCCGCACAGCTGCCTCAAAAAGAAGGTGCATAGATTTGGACATCTCATTCGGCAAAAAAAAGCTTGGGTGATAAAGGTACTTATAACCCTACATATATTTATGGATACCATTAAAAACAAAACCGCTGTAAAGAAAATAGCTGACTGTGGAGTAAAAGGCCCGAAGGACCCAATTTCCTCCTGAAGTACCTGATGGACACAGTGACAAGCAGATTGCTTTCCAGCACCAATTTTTGGAGCATGTGAAAAATGGGGCCGCATGCTGGTATGTGGTCCAAGATGACTCATAAATCTTCCTTTATCTCCTCTGTGGTGTTAGCAGAAAAGGATGAGTTGCTTTTTTTCCATCTCATTCACATGTCTATCTGTCTGTTATCCATGCCCTTGAGCAAAGATTACTGATGCCCTGCCTTTGATATATGACACATCTCACAGTGCAGCTTTTCATCCAGTGAATTAACCCAGAAAAAAAAAATGCAAACCTGACTGCCATCGGCTCCCAGGCTTCCTCGCTATTCTTTTGTGCTCCAGAAACCCCCCACCTTCCTGATATTGAGCAGACGGGCCAGAGAGCATTATGGGTACACAAGTTTGGTGGCAAATTGTTTATCTGACCTCTGCACATCTCTGCATTTTATAATCTGCTATGTGTCGTTCCTGTGTCATACTCGCAACAAATTGAGCCTGTCAGTCGTGGGCTGGATTTCATATTCCTTTTTTTACCCCCCAGCGGTGAGGCGCTAAGAGGGCAGTACCTAAAAACACAGCATACGCCGGTAAGACAGTTACATAAAAACAATGGGTCTCATTTAATAGTCTAAATTTATGCGTGAAATCTGCGTACAAACATTTTCATAAACAAATCATGATTCATCAATAACTTTTGTATTAACATGCATTTTAAATTTATAAAAAAAAAAAAATAAAAAAAAAATGCAGGAACACAAAATAACATACTCTGGGTGACCTCATGTATATAATGTACACTATCACATACAGTAAAAGAGAAAGAAAATGTGTGTTCTAGCTCAAGCTGAACTATACGTGTGAATTTGGTGGAAATTTTCAGTAAAGAAAAATAGTACACATTTTTATGCAATACACGATTACTGTACAGATGCAGTCTGTACCTTTAAAAAATTATTCAGCACATGATGTAACATTAAGCAAAGCTCCAGTCAAAATTACGTTTCGCTGTGTTTGACAAATGGGACTACCGTCTGCTTCGTACCTTACAAAGACTAAAATAATATATTAACCAATTACTAGAGTGCCTGAGAAGCTTGCATTAAAAAGAAATATTATTTCTTCCTTAGAGCAAGACTTCATTAACCCTATTCTAATCCCCTATTTACATTTAGAGGCTTAAATGAAACTAAATAAATTGCTTCAAGCTCAGCCGAACTATACATATTTTAATATAACGCTAATCATTATGAAAGTTATCAAAAAAAGTCATAAATAAAACATCAGGTCACTAGAAAAGTGCAGCAATCCATTATAATAATGGAACTGCCCGTGATCTATTTCATTAACATGCAACCCAAATAAATGTATTATTTGCCCTATGAGAGCAAATCCATTTACAGGACAGCAAATGTTAACATCCTGTAGCCTACAGCATAAGCATGATGCATCAGCATCAATAGAGACCTCTGCCTTATCCCCCAAACAGTTGTCAAGGTTGAAAAAAGAAGCCTATGCTTACTACACATATATATTTGCTGAGCAGCACATGATTGCTTTATATTAGCATAAGCTACTAGCATTTGAGTCACATGACTAAAATAACTCCTGTAGTAAAATCCAGTGGATAGTGAGGTCAAAATGTTGTTTTACTGCTGTTATTCACTGTCAGCCCTGAACTAATGACACTACTTTGCACTGTTACACTAATCACAGTCTTGTATCTATGTTATGCTACTATGCTATTAGCATCAACAACACTTCACTGAGTTCAACTGGCATTGCTTAGCTGCATGTTAATGGATTTATAACATGAATTCTCTCCACATAAACATTACCATTAAAATTGTAACTTTTAAACTTTATATTAATCAAAGAATACAGAGAAAAAAAATAAGCAGCATAAACTGTTTTCAACACCAATAATGATAATAAATGTGTCTTGAGCAGCAACTCAGCCTATTAGAATGATTTCTGAAGGATCATGTGACACTGAAGACCGGAGCAATGATGAAGTTTTCTTTCACAGGAAAATCATTTGTTTTGAATTGCAATATTTCATGATATTATTGTTCTTCCTGTATTTTTAATCAAACAAATGCAGACTGGGTGAGGATTAGAGTTTTCACATTAAAACATTGTTAAACTTTTAAGAATTTATCAACAGTAGTATCCAACTAATGTTGTTTGATACCGTATTCCATAATTTGTAACTATTATTTTCATAAAACATGCTGTTTTGACTGGAACTAGTCCCATAAGCAATGATACTATCCATTTAGTATGAATTAACAGGATAAATAAAAGTCTGTCCCATAAACAAAACTTGTACTGGAAATGTTTCCAATTAAATTAGATCATCAAATCAGTTAGCGATCTCATATTTCTTTTTTAAAAGTAGACATAACCTATCATCTGGCTCGCCATGGCTCCCAAAATCAATTTGCCATCATCGTCTGTACAACTGGCAATTCAACAACTTATTACATTTATTATATTGAGCTCCATCTGGCCAGGGTCATTTGCCTTTTTAATTCAGTTGTCTTCTGCTCTCTAATTTCACATTTACAAATGGTGTCGACCACAGCACCAAGCTGCACCCCGTCAGCTGTGGGAAATATATTTTCATTCGAATATGCCAGCAGTCCACAGCCATAAATTTGTCAGGCAGTGTTATTAATAGATAGTAACAGATGTTTACTGATTGTTGATTACCAGTCATGTTGACCAGAGAAATCTGTTCATAAATGGAGCGGAATTTATTGCGAGGCTCAACACAGTCCTCTTCTCTTTGGCAGGACACACCGACTCGTGTAGCGACAAACTTGCCCATTTTTTTCCACAAAGGTACAGAGGCATATGTTCCACTGCTGAGAATGACACAGGCACACCGAGGACGCCCCGCCACCATTTATGACTTATTTTCGCGCAGCTCACCGAGACCAAGAGGAAACAACTGTTTGTCCACTGACACCTTGTCTAGCAAAACAAATAGTTGGGAAGTCATGGCATGCCAGTCACTTGCCACTCACCATCAATGACTGTGGGAAGCACTGCGATTCATCTTTCGGTACCCCTTCGACTACTAAGTGGGACCTTTCGAACTAGTTTTGCTATGCCAAAACAGTCCTGCGCAAGGACGGCATGGTACGTGGTGCACATACGTGACCGCCATGTAGAGCTCGCCTGCTATTTCAAAGTCACGGACGCTGTCGCTTTAAGATGGAAATCATAGCTGTCAAGCAAGCGACTCATTTGGTGACCTTAATCTCAAGTTCACGCAGACAGATAATAAATAAGAGGAGGAATATGAGGAGCGGGAACAGAGATATATTAATGTGGTAAAGTGATATGAGTTGAGACCTTCAGCCGGGGGCCGAACAAGGTGTACTCATTCAAAACAGACAGAGAGAGAGAGGTCTCTTTCCAAAAGGTACAAACACATAACCAAATGGCGAGACAGACAGCCTCTTGAGAGAGCGATCATTTCCACGCGCAACTCCTATTTACAACTCGCAGGGAGCTCTGGACAACAAGCTGCAAACACTGACAAGTTATAAAACTTTAAGGGAGCTGTAAATAGCTCTGTCATTCCATCTCCAGTGTTATATTACCAGGACGCATTTATCCGGCTGGCGCTAAATCTTTATTCTTCCCAAAAAGGCACTGGGAGACAGAACAAATAAATTGCAAGCAGACAAGAGCATATGACTAGTTAATCAAATGAACGAAATGTGCATCACAGGGGACCGCTGTAAATATTGACAACATGCATTGTCAGTTTTAAGGAATAGTGAGAGAGAGGAAAAAAATCGTTTGCTATTGCTTTCCTTTCACTGTAATGTTTATGTCAGTCCCTGGAAACAGTTTGTATCCTCCAATAAATTTTTACAGTTGCTTCACCTGCCTGATATCCTTCAGCCATTTCCTTCAGATGCTGTCAAACACGCCAACTATAATATATGGCCCCTCCAATGAGAACAGCTGTAGCCATTCTCTCCGCTGCCTCTTGTACCCCGTCCTGCATGAAATAATATATCAAGATTAATTGATTTCCTGTGACTCTCATGGGGAAGAAAATTAATTTTCATGTATCTTTTCCCCCAACCTAGCATATGAATTTTGTACATGGCAAGTAATTTAAGTTTTTTAATTATTCATTGAGAGCAAAAAAAAACAAAAAAACAACAACAACAAAAAAAAAACATGATGGAATGGGCTGCTCATAGCCCGAAGGCCGTGGTTCAAGTTGGAGTCCGTGCCTAGACAACGCTCCATAATGCGTGTATTAATAATTGATGTATTTACATATATCTCAGTTCAAGTCTGATTCCTCTCAGAAGGACCTGAGAGCGCAGGATCAGCAGTCAGACACATGTGATTGCTCTGCTAGGCTTCAGGGAACTAATGTGCTACGCAGTCTGGCAGCCATTTTGAAACACCCTACAATGGGGCCTATGTTAGAAGCACAGACCTGCTCACTTCAGTTACTCAGCATTACCCATAGAGACTTTAAATATGCACAAGATAAAGCAAAATTATGAACTAAAATCTATTAATGGTAATATATTGTGTGGTTGTTGCAATAACAATAATACACAGTATGGTTGTTACATATTGCAGATATAGCCTAGTATCTCAGCATCGCAGGTTTTATTTTTATGTGTTATTAAAGCAAGGATAATAATACTTATTATGGCCCTGCACTGCTTTGCTGAATTAAAAATAATAATTTAATCTTGTTGTTGTTGATTTTCTCTGTTTGTTATTATAGTAGAGTTAATAGTTCTGTTATGAACCTGCATTGCTTTGCTGATTGTAATAACAAAAGAGTAGAAATTTTAATAGTCATTTAAATATTTTTCCTAATAACTATTTGTAGTAGCAGCATGTTATTATATTTAGTAGTAGTAGTAGTAGTAGTAGTAGTAGTAGTAAAATAATAATAATAATAATAATAATAATAATTATTATTATTATTATTATTATTATTATTATTATCATCATCATCACATTTTAATATTTTTTTATTTATTTTATTTGCATGTGCTATAACAATAGGGCTAACAGCTAGATTATGGTTCTGCATTGCTTTGCTGTATGTAATATGACTGAATATTTTGTGTCATATTTTGTCATAATAATAATAATAGACAAAAATGATTTCTGCAATTCAAATTTATTATTTTAATTAAATAAAGATTTATACGCAATAAAATAATAAACAATACTTTTAAATGTCTGGTCCCATACTCACTAAACATCACATTCAAAAAAATTGCAACATGTCAAGAAGTTGGACACTTTCTGGTTGGTTTCTAGATTCTGCACACTCCCAGACCACTCTAAAGTAAACCATTAGCACAAATGCACATATAATGCGTCTTGATATTACATCTGCACTATTTTTATTTGTTGGTCTTTTGTACACATGCATCAGATGGACATTTGTAGTCATTTTGTTGCTGTTTTTACCATATTTACGATTCTACCACCATTATTTTACCATGCAACACTACTGCACATGACAAGCAGAGACTAGCAAATGCATTATATGTGTTAATATAAAATCATGTTGGGCAAGTTTTTTGAAAACCCCAGGCATGCCTGTGGATGATTGTGAAACTCCCAGGGGTGCCTAAGTAAAATACCAGCTGCTGCATAAGCAAAGAGTTTGAAAGTGCAGGCCCGAGTGTAGGATGCCATCTCCCCGCTGCCAGAGCCCTTTAGAAGACCTGTCAGCCAGCCAGCCAGAGATTGATGCGTGAGCCGTGTACTGCTCCACAGCACTACATGTGACATGACAACCATGATGAATGGGAGCCAATTATATTCAGGAATGGGCTGTTTTTTTCTAATATGCTGCCACCAATCACCAGCATGTGATCTGCTGAGGAGGGCACGCCTTAGGAAAATAAACCCAGGGAAAAGTTCAGAAGCAAGCAACCTGGAGAACTGTGTTTGGCTTTGAACATCACAGGACGATCCGAACGCCTGCAAATTGATAAGCGATAGTCGAACCACAGGAGCAAACTACGTTTGACCCGTATTTCGCCTGGAACTGTGGTTAGCATGAAGCTAATTACAGAGCTGTGTGTATTTCAATCTTCTTAATGTCGCAAATGTGGGACTAGTTAAATTGGTCTGTCTAGTGAGAGGGTCTAATTATTGTGAAAAAGTCTAATTAGCATTTAGCGGAACACCAAAACAACCGCTGCAAAAATTGTACTAATTCTCCCATAAACAGCGTTCACAGTGTGCAATCAAGCTGCTTTGCAACACAATGAGAATTAATGGCATCGCACCACAATGGTAAATCCTACAACTCCTGCTGAGAGCGTTAAATCATTTCTCACCACACACAGACTGTTCCCATCAACCGCAATTCCCAGGAATCCTAATAAGCATATCTTTCCCATTAATATCTTACAGCCCCAATTATCTGCAATTTCAGAATATGCTTTGTCAAATAATTAGCGAGATGACCCTTAGGATATGGGTGAAATGGCTCTGTGGGGTTGCACCAGACTTGGCCTTTTGTGTTCAGCTGATCTGCTTGAATAAAGTGGGCCTGCAGTCGTCTCGAGGCCTCACGTTCAAAAGCCGATTGCAGAAAACACTGTTGTTTGTGTTGAGGGAAGGTTGCCGAATTGATGCAACTTCTGCGTATGTATATACACAATGGAAAGACAGAAGATTCATTTATGTAAGCAATCGCTTATTGTTAACAGTTTTCACCGATCGCTGTGTGATCTGCTCCGCATGTGGACAGATTCTTCTGACCCCGGCTGGAAAACATGGAAGATGTCCCGATGACATTTAGACCTGTGTGAATAGTGCAACGGATGGGGAGAAAAAGCACAAGCCTCATTTGCTTCTTCAACACATGGCATTTATTGTCGTCTACTGATAGATTATTTACTTTCTTTGTCATCTGGAGTTAATGTTCCTTGTCTTGGTAACAAAAACAGTTTAGAAAGGCAACTTCCACAAGTCAAACTCTGTAGTTTCCCAGACCGCTCTCTGCTATCTATCTCCATTCAAACACTCTCTATTTATTTTGGATAAGTTAAACAACTTTTGTTATGTCAGCCCTATGCTGGCACAGACCACAGCAGCAGATTCATCACCATAATACTTAAAAGGAAGAAAAAAAAGAGAGAGGGGCTCAATAAAACATTTTTAAACCCAGAAGGAGATAAATGAAATTTTAGACTTAAAGGGATAGTTTACTTTTTTTAAAAAGTTGCCAAATAACGACAAATGTTTATTAAATCTTTTACTGAAGATCTGTAGCAGAATCTACTGTACTGTATGGTGATAAGGTTAAAACTTAAGCATTTCAAGCTGTCTAAAAGAAAGTCAAGCCAATGATAAAATATTATATCGCCTGTTCATCTCTACTGTATTCACCTAAGAATGTGAAGAGCATTTGCTTACCTTCATAGAAGCATACTAAACAGGCGTCCTAATCAGTAGACTTCTTTCTTCAAAAGACAGCTTGGAATATGTATTAACCCCAAGAAACTTCACTTGAATACATTAGCCAAAAGACCTTCATCCTACCGTGATCACTCATATTTTCAAGTGGCCTTGCCAGTTACTATACATTATATATAGAGGCATGTAGGAATGTATCGGAGGGCACTGGTGTGAATAATATTCACTTAGCTGGCAGAGCCATAACAGTGTAGATTTACTGTTTTCCACTTGCAGGATATCAGCGAGAATCATATAAAATCTAGTGCAGCGGCACAGAAGCCACAACAGGAGGCCACAAGGATGTCCACTGGAAAAATGACATCCTTGTTACAAATTAACCTGAAAATTTACAATAAACCTGACTTCATCCATGGCCTGCCCTCAGATATGTTACAATTTTATAAATTAAAAAAAAAAAAAAAAACTGCTCATTGCTTCATTTAAAAAATAAATATATAAACTCAATATTTCTCAAATGCACAGTGGTGGTTTAATTTTTTTATTATCATTTCTGTATATTATTTTCTTTCTGATATTTATAATATTGATATTTACTAGGAGGGAAATTTACAGACTGGAGCTCTGGAGCAACTTTCAGTGCTCTGATCCAGAAAGTCTGCAGTGGATGAGATGGACCACAGTTGTAATGAACATTACCAAAAACAAAACAAAAATCTTTATCCCTTCCTATCAAACTTCCTCTGACTCATTCTCTCTTACTTCTGCACAGAAAATATATTCTCATCTTTGCATAATAAGTGTGTGTGCTGGTGTATGTGTGTGCAAGTGTGTTTATTATGTTTTTATCAGTGCCACACTTTGTCATAAATCAAAGCGATATGGTCTGACAAACAATCCAATATCCAAGGTTAAGAAAACAAAGAGAGTATAAATCACCCCAGTGTCATGTCCAATTTTTACAACAGCATTAAGCCACAATAACAGTAACAGGACCTAAATTGTTATAAGAACACTAAACAATCAACTGTAACTGTACTCCTGGAAGACATACATCCTCAGCGAGAAACAACTCTCATCATATTCCCCTCGCTGTCCCACTGCTGGCAGACCTTCTCAGCGCTGTACAGATAACACAGAAAGAGCTGCTGGAACTTTCTCCAACTGCTAAACATCATTACTAATATACAGTCACAAAATCATAACCATTTTAATTAAGAACTGTTTTAGCCAACAAAATATTCTACATCCCTTAATCCTACCCACATACCTAAAATTAACAACTACCTTAATAAACTTTAATTAACTTTAACCTTAATTAATAATTAGGAGTTTAATAAGGCAAAGGTCATAGTTAATGGTTAGTCAATATAGTAAGAACTGGTACCCAAACTAAAGTGTGACCATATATAACCTTTATAATTATACATATATGTGGCTAAAATCTCTAAATACTTTTTTGGGGTCACAACACTTTGAGAAAATTGAATATTTAAATTCAGCTAGGTTTTTCATAAATCAGTTATATATATATGAACAGTGAATCCAAAACCGTCCACAATGTGATTTGTGTAATTTACCAGATGAATAGTAGAACCATCTCTATCCAAGAAACAGGTCAGTGATTAAACAAATGCTTCAGAATCTTGCCATATTTACATATTAAAATGATTCACCTCCAAAAACAGATCCTTTCTGTCTCTTTGCCCAGAGCGTGTGAGATGTGTGGATGATGTGAGACACTATTTATGTGCCCGGAGAACCATGTATAAATGGATAACCACAAAGTGTCTGTAAATATGTACATATTGTGGATTTATGCACAGTAGGAAATGTAGAATAATGTTCAATCAGTGCAGTGAACAATACATCACAATGCTCAAATGACTTTAAATAAACTAAAATAAATCCACATTTTCAGAAACTCTATAAATTCTGCATAACAGGGATTAGTTGTGGGTAAACTGTTAATATTTCTAGGGAAAAAAAATATTACATTTTATATTGTCATATCGCTCTGCTCCAAAACTTACTTTATAGTAAAGCACTACTGACATAACAGTATAAAGCCACTTTGAAACTATGCATTTGTGAAAAGTGCAATACAAATAAATAACTAGTCTTAACATTTCTAAAGGGTACCAAAAGTTATAGTGAGTATAAAGATTTTGAAAGCATTGCTATATATAACAAGCCCATTATCCAAAATGCATGAAACTTCATATCAAGCGACAGTACCGTCACAAGGGCTGTGCCAAGTGTGTGACCGCACAGGGCCTCACTCCAGGCCTGCATTTAATGTCATTTATGTCAATTTTTTTTTAATGTTTTTCCACCCATTTTGTCCTTAGAAAGACTTAAATAGTCATAGCTGATGGACAGTATAAAACTCTTGAGTGAAGCTGTTTGTTGTTAGGATGACAAAAAGTTTTAAAAGTAAAACTTTTAGGCTGGTCTACCTCAATGGTCCAACAGTGCTCATCAATGTCAAAATGATCGAGATGGCCAATCAAATCAAAGAAGGCGGGTATTACTGTCACAACGCAACGAGAGTTCATGGAAAGATGCAAATCAAACTATTTACTACACAGAGCTGTTTTTCACTGACAAGCTGCACAAAACCACGATCATATTTTGCGCAGCTGGTCAGTGAACAACAGCTCTGTGTAGTAAATGCTGCTCCACGTGAAAGCACACACGTGCAGAGATTTACCACTGATCACAGAACCGGCATTATTGACAAGATGCACATTAAATATTGTGCCAATATTTATCATGCGTCCTTAAGAATTACTGTATTAGAAAACTGTTTTACGATAGAAATGGTCAACAACTGACAGTAATAGACTATCTAGTGATGCAAACTACAACATTTTGAATTGAAAATATGAGATCATGATTCATGTAAATCATAAGTGAACGTGACAAGAGACATTTGCGTTTTCAACTATTAGCCATACAAATAAGAGTGAATGTGCACATTTTTAAATAAAATATAATTTTCAAATAGTGTAAATTGATTACAACTTCATATGAAGAGTTAAGACGCAAAAGCCTCTAAGTGCCATTTGAAATTTTATTTTTTTCTAAAATGAGCATTTATATTAGCCTTCTATTGTATGTGTAGGTTCAGTAATTTCACTTTAATGTTAATGGATAGTTTCTTTTCTTTCCCATTAAAATAATAACTGAACATAAACATAGGAGCCTGAGAAAATAACCATTTTAGAAGAAAATTTTAGAAGCTTTTGCATCTTAACTCTTCATATATAACTATAAACCTAGAACTTATTTTAACATTCTTATTTACTTATTAACTATTCATATATAACTACAATTATTATTATTATTATTATTATTATTATTATTATTATGCAGTAGATCTTACAATTCTTATAAGCGTGTGCGTGACTGTGATTCGTTCACAAGCATGTCAGTGAGCACGGCATCACAATCGATCAGATGCGTGTAAAAGTTGCGTTCGTTACTATAGCAACCCCCCACCACCCAGCCACCCACAAAATTGCTGAGGGCCTCGCATGTCAACTTCAAACAGGGCCTCGCACCTCCCTTGCGACGGCCCTGTCAAGCTATATTAATTCATTACAGCACATCAACATATCTAATAAAAATTTTAGCAATACGTATATAGTAGTTATAGCAAATAGCAAATTTATAGTAATTCTCTTTGAAAACTCCCTTAATGGCTATTTGACATAGCATATAAATAAGCTACTATACACAGTGAGATACACACACACACACAGTCAGAGTTAAGTTTTATTAATAAACTATATTATGGAACTATAGGTCATAAGATACAAGTCATATCTTGTTGGCTGAGATTTGTTTGCTAACTTTGCATGCTGCGAATGTAAAGCACACCAACGCACAGACAGAGCTCAAGCTCTGAAGCAGGAAACCAACGCGCTTCACACTCCACAAAGACAAAAGCATTTATAACCTTAAAAATGACTCCTGGGCAGCAGGTATCCAATTATTTGTTACCCAGGAAGCAGTGCTAAATGGAGAGCCTCGATGATTTACTCGCAACCTCTCCTTTTATTAAAACACTTTGTCTTATTGTTTTATTGATTTACAATCCGTCCTACTTTTTTGGCATCTGAAAACAATCAAGCAGCAGAGCAGCAGAATGTTTGGACATTAATCGTTAAAAGACAGTGTTTTATTCCTGGCCAGGGGTTTGCCGCACCAGCTGCTATGCATTCTGGTAAAAGCGAATGATTTATGGCCTCGTCGCCATAACGATGAGGCAGACTCATTAACATATCGACAGCACCCAAGATGGATCATCAGCATTGATTATTTCATGGCCTGTTGATGCCCATTTGTTAAAAAGAGAGAGAAAGGGAAGGGAGCGAGGAGAGGGGGAGAGGGAGAAGCCGCTTGGCCAATGAAAGAGGATGAGGATTTCTGGCTGTTTTATTACCGTATCTTCAGCACGCCGCCACAGACACTGACATGCCTTCTCACAAGAGCCATCATGGAGCTGTCGAGCCTTAATAAATCAACCATTGACAACTATTAAGCAATCTGCAGTGCTTTGTGGATATATACACAAAGAGAATGGGTCTCGATGGACAGTGTGACACAAAGCTCCCTCTTTATGACAGTAATAAAACATTCCAGCATTTCTGGGGATGCATTAAACTATCAATGTCATGCTTTCCTCAGAACTGAGAAGTAGACTGTCATTTATGCTATGTTAGATTACATTATGATATCTAAGCAGCCTCAGTTTTACCACCTGCTACTCTGCAGATACTATCTGACTAAGGTTTTCATCATGTCTCATTATCAAACACGAGATATCGATCTGCCCAGACTCTCATGTCAAGAAACTGACATTTTCTCACATTGTGTGTTAATTTAAAGATGTGGCCCTCATTTCTAAAGAACGCATTTACTCCAAATTTTAAAAAGAGTCGTTAAATATATTGTAAAAGGGTGTTTCCTGGGCACTTTTGGCCCTGTGAACTCACTCAAAACAAACTTCTGTGCACATTATGCATTTTGTTTAATGAAATGATGTGGTGGAAAATCTGACTAATTTAATAGCTAGCATTTTATGAGTCTTAAACACACACAAATTTTTTTGTTTTTCCCAAATGTTCTGCACAATTTGGCAAATTTTTAAATGGAAATGATGCACAACACAATTTTTCTGTTCACTTGATGTTTTTATTTTTCTTGATGTCTATATATATATATATATATATATATATATATATATATATATATATATATACACATATACATATACATATACATATACACACACACACACACACACACACACATATATATACACCCTACTATTCATAAGTTTTTGCGGTACAATGTGTTTCGGGAATGATGTCTGCATATTTATGTGGGATTCACTCTCGAAGTAGCAGTGATTTACATAGTGATAACCATAGCAATAGATGGGACAAAATATGTAAAAATGTGCATTAAGACTAGAGCACCCCTGGCCACCACATAGACACGCCCCTGGACTGAATAGTGGAATAATGGCTGATGAAAATTCAGCTTTACTTTACAGGAATAAATTATATTTTAAAAAAAAATATTAAAATAGAAACTTATTTTAGATTGCAATAATATTTCACAAAATGACAGGGTTTCTTCTGCATTTTTGATCAAATAAATGCATCCTTGATGAGCATAAGAAACTTATGAAATATGCAAGTTTGTCAAATTATGCAGAAACAACATATCACTAATTAAACAGACAAATATATGCATGTATGTGTACATGTATGTAAATTTAAGATGTTGATAAAATGTTGAACATTTAGATTAATTAAAAAAAAGACTTTTATGGGTGAAAGTTTGAGTCTGGGACAAAAGTAAAATACAATATCTAAAAAACAGGTATTTCAAAAGTAGCAAAAATAAGTGATATCATGCAATGTTCTAAGATCATATTAAATGTTACATTCACATAACAAGCATGAGAAAACTGAAATATTGTACTTAAATGTAAAATAAGTTTAACAAAAATTAATAATAAAACAAAAATACATAAAAATGTTAAAAACAAATAAAAATGTTATAAATAATTGTAAATAAAAAAATAAATGAATAAAGAACAATATATATATAATAATTAAAAATGTTATTATATATGATATAAAGATAATATATATATATATTATATATAAAACAAAAATACATAAAAATGTTAAAAACAAATAAAAATGTTTTATGTATTTGTAAATAAATAAATTGTTGAATAGAGAATACTACGAAAACAATTGTAATTTTTTTTTCTCCACATGACATGACTTCTTTAAAGCAGTTAAGTTATGCAGGTGCATGTTTGCAACATTTCTAAGCTAATCACACAGAAGAATGACTCCCTGTCTGCTTCTGTCCCGTCATTCATTTCCCATCTCTTTCTGCTCACTGGCCCCGTCAAACTGCCTCGTCAAGGTCAATTGAAGGAAATGATGATTTGCAAACACTCGCACAGGCAATTTATCAAACAACCCCGTTTACGGCTCAAAATCATAAGAGGAATGCTGCTTTTCCCAGACACAATCTGACATTAAGAGCGAGTTAGCACGTAGCTGCGTCTCTCATTACAATGATAGAGTTTCCACAGCGACGGCAGCTAATTGATGGCCCGATCATTCATTATTGAATGGCAGGCACCTCACTGCTCCAGCTGATTGTTATTCTTTTGGCTGACTGTCATCAGGGCTTCACTGAAACCGTAACCTTGCTGTGCGAGAGTGTCCCACACCTTTCTAAATCACCAGCCCTGACAAACAGCTGACACGTATTGACCACATAATCTTTAGCGGGGGGTCAGAAAGTGAGAGTAGGCTTTTTAAGATCACGTTACATTTGTATCAATACCCCGTCCAGGTTGAGTCGATGCTTTGCGTTCACAACGGCGTTGCATATGCAAAGCAGCCCGGCTGGGTTCTTTGGCCTGATTAAGTAAATAAGAGGTAAAACGCAAAGCAAATTAGAGGAACGGTTGGCCTCCAAATGTCCTTGGTGGAAGCAGTCAAAGTAGTGGGGGAGAGAGTGAGTGTGTGACAGAGGTCTGCCCTGCCCCTTGTACAGTATGGACGGTGCCTTTAAATTGCTTCCGTCAGTGGCGCTGAGTAATGAGTGTGATTCTAATCGGAGTTCCTGAGGCCAGCAGCATTAGTCTTCATCTTGGAATGGCCCTCCTTGCCACCCGTGACATCTAATGTAGAGCAGGTCCAGACGTAATGAGAATCCATTCTGCAGCCCAACCGCTCGCTTCTCTTCCCTACACTGCACAGGAAGGGTTTGGTCAGGACAACAAGGTTATCAGCCCCCCAGCTCTGCCTCCAACCACCATTACGTATTCAAGGGCTGGAAAATGACTCTAGTATAGTGTGCTGATCCCACGAAGATACTATCACATCTGTGATAAAAGTGCAACAAATGTACCCACCTCAAATTTAGGGCTTGTAATAACTAATAATGAAAATATATAAGTATGAATTAATTTCTAATTAGTTTGATCTTTGTAGACATCATTTGTTCAGCGACAAAACTTACATATAACTTTAATGGTATTAATGCAAAAACTGATTATTCCCTACATTGCCTTTATTAAAAGTAATGTGTTACAAATTTATAAAGATAATAGAATGTATGTTTATACAACAATAATAATAACAACAACATTTAATAATAAAATAACAACAACAATAATTAATATTATTATTATTATTATTATTAACAGGAACAAATATATTCTTAGTAATTAGTAATTATAATCATAGTAATATTATAGTAATAATTGAAGAGTTTGGTTCCAAAACGCAATAAACTGCCAAAATCAGTATTGTATCTGGTCGGTTTTGAAAAGTCAATTTTTAATTGGTCCAAACCATGACAAATGCCAGTCTCCCTTCTCTGCAGAACACAATGCATCTGTTCAATCAATCACAGCGTACCATTCCACGCACTGTAAACAGTAACTGACAAGCTACGCAATATCGCGTTCATAATCGCAGATGAATTGCCTCCGATTTTGAAAGCGATATTGAATAGCTTGTCAGTGATCTGCGGCTCTGTGTATTAAATGCCACTCCATTTGAAAGCATGTGATGGAGATTTACTACTAATCACAGAACTGGTTTTACTGATAATAATCGCATGCGATTTATCGTGCAGCCCTAAAAAAATGAATGATTTTGACAACAGTGATGAACCTGTGGTGGGTTCTTTGGTGGGGAAGAAACGTGAGCTATTAATAAGTTTAGTATTGACCAAGTTCAGAGGCTGACATATGTGGATCATCTTGTTGTGTATTTTCAACAGTTTTAATATGAAAAATAACTTTTATATTGATTCAATGGATTTATTGCATTTTGGGAAAAAATTTAATTTATAATAAATCTTTGAAAATCTAAATCTGTATTTGAATTTTTAATGTTATCATAACCTAAAGATGCTATGTAAAAGTTTGAAATAAAAAATAGTTATTTTCATCTTGCCACTTTCTTGGTAAAAAAAAAAAAAAAGGATTCATAGCGTTTTGGAACTCTTAAATTATTACTATTATATTACTAAATATTATTAACAGTAATAATAAGTATTATTGTTAGTTATTATTATTATTATTATTAGGCTATCATTGTTATTATTTTAAATAGTAATAATAATAGTAGTAGGCCCTTTTATTATTACCTAAATATAGTACAAAGAAAAATTTGTGTTTTGTTCTCGTTAATAATAATAATAATAATTGCTGTTTTTGTTATTATTATTATTATTATTATTATTATTATTATTATTATTAATGAGAACAAACCTATTTTTCCTTTGTAATATATTTTGGTAATAATCATAGTAATATCATAGTAATAATTTTTACTATCGCATTACTAAATATTATTAATAGTAATAATAATTATTACTGTGCTGATTATTATTATTATTAAAATAATAAACATAAACAATGATTATCATTATTTATATAATTATATAAAAAAAGTATTACTTACAGAAATAATTTTAAAACGTAATATTATATAGAACATGAGTATGAGAATATACTTATACTCCACTTACCACATATATAAACAAAAAGCAAAAACCAATAATATTACTATTATTAAAAAAATTATTATACAATAAACATTATAAAACATTTAAATATCTAGAATATTTCAAAATGTGGCGGTTTTTCCCTTTTAAATTGGCACTTTATATTGTTAATCCATTATCACAGTAGTCGTCTGTTGTAGCCCTAGAGAAAATACTAAGCCATGGATGATTTACCTCAGGTTTGTGATGCATTGCATCACATTTAACACAGATCCATAGAGCTCAACATTGAAGAGAACTGACTCATAAAATACATAATAGCTACATTCTTCTTGTTTAGTAATGGAAGAGAATTTTGCTCATTTTCACCTTAGCCGAGAAAAAAAAAAAATTCTTTAGCACTGTTCCACTAATTTATTATGTATACAATCATATACAGTGCAAATTATGCAAATACCTGCATTTGTTTTCTTTAAACAGATCAAACAACGTTATCGGCCTACACACACACTCAAGCTCTTTGAATTAGTACCTTATTTTATTATATAAAGAAGTGCCATGATTTGTGGCTCCGTATTGATAACTCCATAAAATCCCACGGATACATTCGAGCCTCCATACTCACCATTAAGCAGAAACATAAAATGCACACTTCTGACAGCCCTGGCTCAGACGCACACAGCCGTAAAACAATACTATCTGAAATCATGCAGCCCCTGCTGGCTGTCAAAAGCCCTCATGCACACCGGGGCCAAATCTTTACAGATGCAAAGGATCCTGGGTGCGCTCAGTTAGCAGCTAGTAAATAGCAGTGGAGCTTTGCGTGGCTGAATACTTCAACAGGTCATTCCTCTCTGTCTATCCCCGTTCGCCTGTGTTAAACTCACCGCCCCCATCCCCTCACCCTCATCCATTCTCTCATCCACTTCCTGGCTTCATCCATCCATCAATCACCACACTTTGTCAGTGCCGACTTCATCCAGGATCCTGCAATCACAGTGAGAGCGAGCTGGCGCAGACGCCTCGCCGCTAGGGAGATGCTCAGCCCCCATCTGCATCTGCGAGTGACGGGGGCGGGCGTCCGGGGGCCTGACGCATGTCGCCTTCTATTGCACAGGCAAGCAAAAACACTAATGCCGCAGCTCGTCTCCTCACCAAACTACTCACCTTCTTCTCACATGCACACTGGCATAGACAAACGTATGCACACACACACACACAAGCGCAATAGACAAAGTCAGGTGGAGAGAGAGAGAGTAGGCAAGAAAAAACGAGAAAAGACAGGCAGCAAGAGAGAGACAGAGAGCGAGAGAGGGAGGAGGACAGTAAAAAGAAAGGTGAGAGAAATCGAGGGTGGCATTAAGAGGGGGGGGGGGGATGTTTACTGGATTTTCTGAAACAATTGGTACTCAGGTCAGGCGGCAGCTCAATTTGTCTTTTCTTGCCTACACATCAATAGAAATCACACAGAGAAAATGTATCACTAATTAAGGGCTCATCAGGCCCGTGTCAGCTGTGGTTTAGCCGGAGAGCAGCCGAGCTCTGAAGAGACTTCTGGTGTTCTCCGGCGGCTCCTGCAGAGAAACACCACTGACAGAAGGGCGCTAGACGAGCTATGCTAATGTACACCGTTTACTCAATAGAACAGAAGAAAAGGCTTGCGCTGTGCTTTCGGAAAGAAAGGAGAAACAAAGTGGATTTATTCGCCCACAGAAATTATGTAAGGGATAATGTACTGTTAGCTGTTCCTTTGCAAAATATCACCTGAAAGGGTGATCAAGACCCTGAAGCAAAGATGCTACATACCAAATACATAAATAGACATGAGCTTAATTAATTTATAAGCTAATTTGTAAAGAACGTGGATAGACAGATGTAGGAAAAAGAAGTAAAATAGGTTTCCCGGAGGATAGTGTAGGCCTGAACAATGATCAGTACTTAGAAAAATCTAAACTAAGTGTCAAATCTAGTAATCCAGACACCAGTGTAAATTTTAGCTAACATGCATATACCTGACCTGCTATACTGTTACAATGCATAAACTAATATGCTAAATGCTACAATTCTAGCTATACTGCTTTCAACAACAACACAAAAACTACAAACACACCTATTGTTTACCATGGCATCCATAAAATTACAGTTACCACGTTGTCACTATTGGAAAATATACTGATGATATAACATGTTAATTCCATCATTAATATTACTACTACTGTACTTCAAGAAAACACTTTATTTTAAGGTGTCCTTGTTACAAGTTACATGCACTTACTATTATAATAACAACAATAAACTATACATAATTACATGTAAGTAACCCTAAACCAAAACCTGATCCTAACCCTAACCATATTGTAAGTACATGTAGTTAAGTAATATTACTCAGTATTTTAATGTATAATTATTGTAATAAGGACAACTTAAAATAAAGTGTAATCTACATCAATATGAATCACAGTTCTGAATAAATACCATATTCATATGCAATGGTATTTAGTACTCCGAGGTGCTTTCATAGGCACATGAAGTAGGATATTATGCTAAATGCTACTTTTCCAGCTATACTGCTTTTTGTTATACCATAAAAAGTACTGTGGTACTAACATAGTAAAGTGATGGTATAATATGTCAATACCATCTTTCTTCAATATTCACCAGGGTACTGACAAAATACTGTATTCATATACTGATATTTAATACTCTGAGGGACTTCAAAGATGTAATTTCAGTACTGTGGTAAATGAAAAACATAGTATATAGCATTGATAAAAACAGTAAATGCTTGTAAATGGCATTTCATCAATTTCAATAAGGCACGACAGTCTGCAAACTTGGCAATGGCGTTTAAATAAATTTCACTTTTGATGTTTACATTAAACCGTAATCTCCCTAAAGCATTTTCAGAAAACCCAAGTACTTAAATTGATTTAAAACCCTGTAAAAACAATGATGGATAAACCGATTCATTCTACTCTTCAGTCCAGCGCTGTTTGCATCCAACACTTCTAATTAGACAGCAACCAAATGTTATGAATAGGATGGACATTATGGAATGAGCTAGTTATAAATGGGGCCTGTCAAAGCCGCATTCAGCGACCAAATGAGTATTCTCAGTTCACTGCCCACATCTGAGCACGCCCCAACCCTGCCGGATAACTAATGATTGCTATTAACCATACTGTTAGTGATGATAGCCAAGAAAGAAAAAACAAAAACAAACAAAAAACTTAGTAACTCAAGTCTGCGCTAAAGATAAAGAAAAAACAGCAAAATTAACCCTTGAGGCAGGCAAGGCCTCCTGCGGGGACTAATAAAATGACAGTTTGGCTCCAGCGGCATGGACTGAGAAGATCTTGTTTTCTACATAATTAACACTTATTTGTGCCTTTAAAAACCGGATTGTAATGTATAATTATCAGCATTCGGCAGCATTAATTCAGCTATTTCACGCTTGGTGTTAGGTCTGTGAAGCCGGGTGTAATGTTATTCACAGATTACACTGAGAAAACCCTTCAGACATTCAGCTGAGCCGGGCTTAAGTGACAAGCAACCCTGGCTGAGCCTTTTATTAGAACACAAAACAAATTTCTCATATTAATTAACTCTTGTCTCCTGCTCTCCCCCGCCCCAAGCCATTGCTACGGTCCCGTTCTGATATGCCAGCTAAGTATCTTCCTCTGTCCTGTTTGTAGATTAAAAAGAAACACTAATAAACCAAAGCCCTATTTACCAAGTCAGTTCCACTTTAGTAAATCTCTTACCCCTGCAAAGCTTTTAAGTCTGCCAAAAACAGGAAAGTATGAAGCCGGGAGACCTGTCACTCTCCACCAGCTCTATTAGGCCATATTTCCAGAACATTCAGATTACATCCTGGTCTTCAGGTCGGACAGCCGTCCCGCACTCGAGAAGGGGGGAGGCATTGGGTTTTTTTTGTTTTTTTTTAATGGTGCGCGATTGGATTACACTGGGCCACTAACCAAATGTGATTGGTTAAGCATGAAATATTAAGGTGATGGAAATGGTCTGGTGCTGTGATTCTGACAGCAGTGAGGGCATGATATTTCATATGGCACTCATGGTCCAAACATCAGATCCGCTGCGACACTAATGCAGGGGGGATACGGCAGCGGAAACCCACAAGACTTTGCCCTCACCTCCTTCATCTATAGCTCCTCAGACACCCCGGCTCAAATATCCATATCCATCTAACAGTTGAGACAATGTCAAATAATTTGAGAATGAAAGATTTGACATTGTGTAGGTTAATTGTTACAGTATCTCAGTAACTATGTAAGTTTTGAGTGACAAGCCCAATTAAATATTGGAATTTTGTCTGGGAATTGTTTTGGATGGAAGTCAGATTCTTCTTTCATTTTTTTCCCCTCAGTTTATCATATAGGCATTGTTATTAAGCTATATATACACTTTGATACTAAATTGAAATATATATATATTATATATATATATATATATATATATATAGATATCAAATTATACACATCTTACCTAAAAAATGACATTAAAATTATATTAGAAAAAAATATATTTTCAAAAAATTGACAATTTTTTTTGACATTTTCTATGGATTTTTTGGACAATTTGTATGTATCCATGTTCATTTTTGTATGGTTTCCCCCCAATTTTCTTTTTTCTTCCTCAGTCTGTCATATAGGTACAGTTATGCCATTTTTTATATTTTGTATTATACACACTATCTTAAAAACAATAATAAAATATATCATATTATATTGTAAAAAAAAAAAAAAAAAAATATATATATATATATATATATATAAAATATATATATACATATATATATATATATATATAATATATATATATATAATATATATATATATATATATATATATATATATATATATATATATATATACGCAAAAATTAAATGGTATAACGTATTAATTTTATATGACATAATACATTTTGTATGAATTTATTTATAATTTTTTTGTTTTTTTGTCATAGGTAGATTTCTTTTTTTTTTTTTTTTTTTTTTGGCATACATGTTTATGTTATAGTATATAGTTATATTATATTATTAAAGGTTTTGTGTTTCATCATTTTTTTAAGTGTCACTAAATAAGTTACGCTATTTAGATTGCAGGTTCACATTGTGACAACTTAGCTTTGACAAATAACCCCACAAAAAAAAAATGGCTGGAGTAAAATGTGACAACTAGCCCAGATCTTCCTTTGTTGTACGATACCGTGAAAATAACCTCATTCAATAACAGGCCCGAGAAAGATAACTGTGCCAAAAATCAATCGAAGCCCACCTGACATGTCAGCCGCATCGAGATGCACATTCAGATAAATGCGCAAAACGCAATAAAATAACACCAAAAGGAAAAACCCTTTATTTTCATGTTTCGCAAGGAGCAAATATGAAAAAAGGCGTCAAAATAATGAAAGATTGTTTATGTATTCTGGCATGAAATGGGTTGGGTGTTAGGAGGGAGTGGAGCGCGAGAGAAGGATGGACAGCGCTGACAGCAGCGTATTCATCCTGCACGCTACAGCAGACGTCCCGCTAGTGGTGGTCGACAGAGCAATAAATCAAGGGCTCTCCATGCTGTACCTACAGCTTATTACATCCACCATGACAAATAAATAATAATGCCTGTCAACACAGGCCTTTGCTCAAGGATTGAGCCAGAAACACTCTTGCTCATCACTCCAGATCTTAAGTGAAAACACTAGAACAAAGGAATTGAAGGCCATGCTTTACTGAGCTTATGAAAGTTGCTGAGGAGGAAAAGGGTGATGGCCACAGAGAGGAAGAGAAAGGAGATGACACTACCAGGAAGAGCAGCTAGGAGGGGAAATGATTCAGCGTCTCAGGTTAAGAGAAAAGGTAGAGAGAAGGAGAAGAGGGTGCCCTTCTACACAAGCACTGTTGCTTATTCAACTGAATAGCACCCTGGGGAACGGGGCTAAATCAAAAGCTTTCACTGCTAAACAGAAACGGGAAACAGAGAGCAAAACGACATGCCCGTTTTAGGACCCTATCAGGCCTTCAATTTACAGCAAAGCAAATAGTTCTATTAATGCGGATAAGAGCCCCTCAGTACACCCATACGAAACAACACACCACTGATGTGGGCCAAATAAAACAGACACTGTGTGGGGAACATAGATGAAAAATGAAATATGGACTCTGTTAAGAGATCTAACTAGGGACACACAAGGTTGAAGGATGTAAAGACCGCTCTCACGGGAGAGTGTGGATTCAAATTGGAGGCATTACATCAAATCCAGGGTCAGCAGGGGTCAAACAGGAGGCCCAGAACACATCACAAGGGCTTGCTCTAATTTAAAACCATATACTTCATACGTTAGTAATAACAGATATTACTAACGCTCTCATAATGACATGTTACATTCACATCTGGTGAGGACATGATTCAGATTCAGTAAATTAAATAACATTTTAAATCAGAAATTTAAAAAAAAAAATATAACTTACAAATACTTCCTTAACTACCACAGCTAATATTATCAACAATAATATATTCGTAGTTACATTTAAAAAAAAAAAATAATTAATACAAATAAATTAACACGAATAAAAATAATACATTTAAGTTTATTTAATTATAAATTATTTAAAAAATAAAAAAAATATTAACAGGAAATTAATTAAAAATGTAATTAAAAATGTAAATACATTTTAAAACAACATTTTTTAAAACTTTAGTTTATATTTAATACTACTACTATTAGTAGCAATAGCAATTGAAGTAGCAATAGTTTGTAATATTCAGAAATAATTTTAAATACGAACACAAATAAATAAAAATAAAATACATTTCAAATACATTATTTTTATAAATAAAAATCACTCACACATTTATTAACAAATATTCAGTGAATTAATTAAAATACATTTTGAAACATATATTATTTTTAAAAATATAATTTAGAAATATTTCATAATACTACTGCTAATATTAATACTAGTTACAGTAACAGTAGTTTAGTATATTCAGAGTTACATTTTTAAAAATAATTAAATACAAATAAAATGAATAAAATGAAAAATAATCATTAAAAATAAGTTAAATTACAAAATAGAAAAAAACATACATATAAAATTAATGAAAATGATTGAAAAAATTAATTATACAAATAATATAAAAATTATACTTATAAAAATAATAAAAAATATAAAAAATAAATGTTATATTTCATACTACTATAGTTGTATTTGCACTAGCAACTATTTAGTAATATTTTAAAATATACTTTTTGAAATAATTGTAAATAAGCAAATACAAATAAAATAAATTGCAAATAAATATAGTATATTTTTATAAATAAAACAAAAATAAACAAATAAATAAATAGAAATACAAATAAACAAAGACATGCATACATACATACATGCATACTTCCAAAGCCCAAACCTCTCTACAAACAAGGCCAGCCTGACCAGTAGAAACCAGCTTGAACCACCTCAGGCTAGAGATTTTTCACCAGGTCCTTTGTTTCAGCTCTGCGAATGGTCTCGTTATAGCATGTAGGCGTGCATGACTCAGAACTTGCATGGCTTTTCCATTTTACCTCCCTCTTAAACTCTAGACAATTTACTTAGTGTTGTCCTTCAATAAAAATTAAAAGCCCCCCACAATATGCGAGGAGAGCCAAGGCCTATAAATCACTAAACCCACCTCAGTCTGCTTCAGTATGGCAGCCTCTCCTGCGCTCTGACATGTGTATGACTGCAAGTGTTACAAAGGAAATAAAGCCCTGATTAAAGAGTTGGCTGTCATAAAGGTTAGGGGATGGTAAATGGAGTCTTCCATCTTGCCGGTAATAAGAGAGGAGCTGTTAGGCAGCACAAGATGCTGATCAGGACTCTTGCACTGCTCCTGTAGGACTCACTCTGACATTAATCACTAAATCACCAAGCCATGCTTAATTGCAAGTTGTATATCACAGCGAAATTCAGGGGTGAAGAGGAAGGAAAGTCATTATTTTTGCGTTTGGATGTAGGGTGTTTTGCGTTTGAACCCACCCGCACATCTGGGACCTCCCTCAATCTGACAAGGAAAAATGAAGTGTGCTCTAACCTCCTAATTAACACAACACAATGACTATTTTTGAAGCGTTAACCAGCCCCAAACCAACCCATCAATTCTCAGATCCAAATCAATCAGATGTGGTGAGGTCTGGTCTGACTATTTAGGCCTGATTATGACATTTATATTCAGACAAGTTTTCAGCGATTTAGCTGGATCATGCTTTGTTTAATTTCTGTCCTGAAGATTAATTGCCACTGGGTTGAAACTTCAGTTTGGGCAAAGCCAAAACCCACTCCAACTGTTTTTATTAAAGCACTAGAAAGGATCCAGTAAGTAATATTAACTGTTCAGCACTGTACACCAATCAAATGCAAAGCCTTTTTTTTTTTTTATAGATATGGCACTTTCACTCATTATATGGAGAACATGACATGAAAATTTGGTAACTAGATACAGTTTTACCAAACTAATGATAATATACTGAATTATTATTATTTTTTGTTATTTATTGATGATAGGATGGATGAATGGATGGATGGATGGATGGATGTCAAACGTTTGTTAAAAACAATAATAATAGTAATAATAGTTATTGCTATTGTTGCTGTTGCTGTTAATAATAATAATAATAATAATAATAATAATAATAATAATAATAATAATAATATTGTTGTTATTATTATAATTATTAACAGCAACAATAGCAATAACTATTATTCCTATTATTTTTTTTAACAAACTTTTGACATCCATCCATCCATCCATCATTATTATTAACCATCTAGAAGTATGTTTTTTTTTTTGTTTTTTTTTGGCATTGGTGAAGGGGTACTTGAGCCATACTGATGGGTGTATAACACAAATATGTTGGGATGTTGTTTTTATTTTAATTTAATTTTATTTTTTTTATGTATTCATACAATTAATTTGTTTTCCCTGTTCAGTGTTCCCACACAGCATATTATATACGTAATTTTGGATTTATTATTTTATTATTATATTTATAGAGCATTATTAATAAAAATATTTTTTTTTTAATAGAGATTGCACTAAATTTATTCAATGCTGAGCATAATTAGAAAAACTAAATCATTTATGTTAAGATAACTTACCTTTCCAAGAACAATTAAATTAAAATTCCCTATAACTTCTAGCTTTTCCACGATCATGGGAACCCTGCATGCTTTGTATTAAAATTTTCATTGGTTCACAAAGGAAAGTCACACAGTCTAACACAAACTGTGAATCCCAGTGAAGTGTGAAAACAATAATCTCTACTCTTAAAACCCCTTTTGACCTGAGAATCACAGTTCTGAGTCCATACAAATGAATGAGTGCCCAACGGTAGGGTCTTTGCCATGGCAGCATGAGGTCAGGGTTTCCAGAGCTGTGTAAAACAGACATCAATCCTGCAAACTGACTGATTCCAGGACAGCGTAGCACCGGCTGGGCCGTAAACTGCCTGAGCTCTGCGGGGGCGGCCCAGTGATCACAGCACAGGGCAGTAGAGACCGGGCCGTAAACCGCCTGACCTCCGGGGGGCAGTCACCATGCTGTCTGAATATGCGAAGGGGCTCCAACACACACATATCTACAAAGGCCAAATGCTTGAAAAGTGCCTGTCAAAAAGTCAAAGTGCGTTCAGAGTTCACCAGGCAGGAGGCGGTTATGGGTGAGAGAAAGGTAGAACAAAGTAAACAGAGAAGAACAGAGGATAGACGTGACTTCTTCACCTTTGATTTCCACATGCTAGGACAGGAGAGAGTGAAGGCTACGCTTAATAGTGACGATTTAGCTCCTCACGCTAGATGGATCAGGGCGAATTTTAATATGTTTAAATTGGAGACGTGGGGACAAGATGAGGAGACACAGAGAGGGACACTCTGGGGAAGGTCACAGGCAGTAGAGGGGAGTGGCTAGTGACATCAATCACCTCAATTTAGGCCGTTTATTAGTATGCAAGCACAATCTTGTCCCTGTAGGTCAAACAACAAAGCCTTGCTACTGTGTTGAGAGTCAAACACCTTCAGAGAACCAGAAATGTTTGCGTAAATGTGTAAAATCCGTATCGGAAGAAAAGATTTAGTCAGTGTGCTAGCATAGCACTGCAATGTACGAACAGTGGCACACTAGTACAATAATAAACATGCCCCCCATTTGAAAATATGCCTATTTTTCTACTACATAGTAAGCAAAAAAGCATTGTGTCAAATCAGTTGCATGTCCAAATTCATAGTATTTATGTGAAAAATATCCAGATGACCTTTCGGTGTGCATCCAATGGACACTTTACTATCACATGAGGACATTTGAGAGGTATTATCATGGTGTAAATTGCAGTGATATTTAAAGTTCAAAAATACTGCCGTTTTTTTTTAATAATACTATGGGTATTGTGGTGTATTTTATATTATGAGTATTTTTTTGTACACACAGAGATTTTTTTTAAATATTGTTGTTTTTCAGATATCAAATTTTATGTGGGGAAGTGTGTTTTTTGTAGTAATCTATTGGATTACACATATTAGGTAATGTATTCAAACTACTTTTTGATTACTCATAAAAAAAAAATATTTATTCCATTGGTTACATAATATTATGCAAACGTTTCAAACTGGGATTCACTATAATCACCCGACTGGTGGCTGTTGTGTGCAGTTCCACAAAACTAGAAAACTTTACACTTCAACAGCGCGCTAATACTTGAGCTCTCTTCTGCTTTTTTGTGCATGAATTAACAAATACAGACCAAATTACATCAACATGTGTGCCTTGGTGAATATCCTAGTAAACACAGTTGGTTAGGTTTAACCTAAACAGTTGAGAAAGAAAACGCCTGTGTATTAGTATATTGTATCCGCGCTTTCATTCTTAAAGTGAAATCAGACTAACAGAAAACTGTCAAAGAAACAAATCTCTCACTGATTTTTACTGAATAACTTTTATAAGGATTAATCTATATTTAAGCTATACAGTGAAGACTATGCAGTGTTATTTTACATCTGATTACATTTCTGTACCTGAAAATTTATTTTAGATCTACCTGTAAAACCTGAAAAGCACTGTATATTTAATTTGTGTCTGTTATATTGTATTTATTTTCTGCTATTTCTTGTAATTTGGTTATCTGTAGAAAAGGTTTTTAACACTGAACCCATAGTAGCAGCCAAAAAAAGTTTTATATTTTTTTTATTTTTTGTTTTTTTTTTTAATTTTTTTGTTTTAATGTATTTTTTCCTACAAATGAAGTACCTTGTTTGTGTTGTCTCCTAATAAGGATTTACATTTTACACATTGCATATTTCAGCACAGAAGCCTGAAAGACTGTCTTGACTGTTGTCATATCTTAATATTACTGATGTCTTTTTTCAATTATTTATTTTTAAAAAAAAAAACAAAAAAAAAACACGGTAGGCCTATTTTTGTTGTGAATGTCTGAATTGAGGAACAGGATGTGAAAATTTAAGATAAATGGTCATGTTATATGTTTTGGTTGCATTTGTGAGTTAATAAGAATGTAGATGGTTGTTTAAAATGAGTATATAACATAATAATATCGATAGATATTCTCCTGTATCGAATCGTATCGAAATCGCATCATAGAATTTTTTGAAGTATCTGTAAATATCCATATATACACCCCTGCTAAATATATTTTGAATTATGTGAAACTGAAAATCAAATCAAAGCACATAAATGAGCCACGCTGTAGACATCGGAGATGGTCTGACTTCATTTTGAGCGTTCAAAAACAGGCCACAACTCTTTGGAGAAACTAATCAAGAGGTGCCCAGAAACTGACAGAAGCTATAAGCAAGCGGCACATGACTAGTTGTTATTACTCTGATCACTGAGTCAAGGCAAACACTGACCAACAGATTAGCAGAGTACTTCACAACTAGTTTTTTTCTGTGAAGTCATAGTGTGTAGCTTAAACATACAGACTCAAAAAATATCCAACTCATCATTCTGAACATGAAACGTTCAGACAGTTACAACATCTGCATGAATAATTGCAAGTAGACGGGTCCAAAACCAAATCATTCAACCTTGCACTATAATGCATAACACAGGGCTTGGAGCGACCGCTACAGAGTGAAATGAAATTACAGAAAGCAAAACAAAGCAGAAAAACCAATCGCAATAGATGGCTAGATTGAAGGTAACCCTGTTTGACTTCTCACTACGCGTCGAACAGCAAATAGACATCGACAACTGGTATGTCATCATAGAAGAAACACAATGAGGTTTCAGATATGAGGGCCTAAAAAGGTTAACCGTGGAACTAAATGTCCTCTTTCACAGAGCCTGTAATGCAATTTCAGCAAAAAGAACATGAACCGAACTGACGCCAGCTCCCCGTCCATCTTGTGAACTCCAAAGTGATGCTTATCATGTCTCTGAAAATATGCACTTAGTGCCCCAGCAGGCCGTATTGAGTTGCTGGCACACATCAAGCCTTTCTGAATGCACATTTGTCCAGGCCAGAATGAAC
>NC_056609.1:7176653-7346479 GCF_018340385.1 Cyprinus carpio
AGGTCGTCTGCACACAATAACACTCTGTTGAGAAGTACACTGCCTTGTTGGTAATTACAGCTATTTTGCCAGAGTGTTTTGTGTTTAGCTTTGCTTGTTCCATCTCAGAGGCTAACAACCCTTCATTATTCATGGTTTGACTCGCATCTCACTGAAGCAAATTACACAGGGGAGTGACAGCTTTCAGAACAGAGCGGCCTCGTCCTCTTCCCTTCAGAGTGGCACTAAATCATAGAGTCGAGGCTTTAACTTCTGACCTCTCACCTGTTGACCCCCTTGGAAAGGTTATTTCTGCCTATGGGCTACGATCCAGACAAAAACAGCTCTGACATAATACACATATGCTTAAACATACCTTGACAGTCTGGGGATTGACACTAATACACTAAACCAGTGTAAAAAACTTCCATCTGAAACCCTAGGTCAAGGATTAGAAAAAAAATAATAATAAAAAACTAAAATGTACTATTACTGTTACTACTAATATTAATAATATCACATATGATAGCAATGCAAATCCTGAAACTACACTGAAAAAAAAAAGGGCAACACTTTAGTATAGGGACCAATCCTCACTATTAAGTAGTTGATTATTAGCATGCATATTATTAACATATTGGCCGTTTATTAGTACTTATAAAGGACATATTCTGCATGACCATATTCTACATCCCTAATCCTACCCAACAGCTAAACATAACAACTACCTTACTAACTATTAATATGCAGCATATTAAGAGTTTGAGGTAAAAGTCAGTAGTTAAAAGTTAGTATTACTAGTTAATGGTTCGTTAATGGCAAGAATTGGACCTTAAAATAAAGTGTGGCCAAAAAAGAATTGATGTAGGATTTACTTTGAAAAATAAAACAGAAATTGCTATTAAAATTCACAAATAGTTACAAAGCAATGTCAAATGATACAATGAATTAAGCATTACTGTAGAAGGAAGTAGAAAGACTGAAATCCTTTTTAACAATTTTTATTTAGGTTTTTTACAGTGTATGTGGTTGATAATTTAGTACAAATTGGCACCACTCTGCATTATCAGACATGAATATGAAAATAAACTCCATTTGTCATCTTATATGCACAGCCAAATTACAGGCCTTTTAACACTTCTCAAGACGCTATTGGTTGAGAGGCCAAGGGAACGCAAACACAAGACAAAAAGAAGGAAAAAGAGTGTCCTGCTCCTTTCAAATGAGGTTTGGGCAGTTTCAGTTGAGACTGTAGAATAGGACATCACAGGGCAAGCATGAATACAACAAGCTGAAATGAATAGGTGAGCTTACTGTGATACAAACCCCATTGTCATCTGATAAATACAATGGCACAAGAATCCCTTACGTCTCATTACCAAAATGGGTGTTTCGTTTGCCAAATGACATCAAAGCAGTCTCGGGGGCTTGTGCCAACTTGTTATGTTCTGTGTCACAAAACATGCGTGAATAAGAGTTTCAGTGGGGACAAACAAAAAGTCTTTGTGGGGATGATGGCATTCAGATAATGATGAAAAGGCAGGTGTGGATACTTCAAAGCAGCCTGATAGGAAACCTTTCAAAAACATTCTCCAAAAGACCTGCAGAGTCTGACCTGATCGAAAGGTCATTGTGCACCAAGATAAAGGCAGGCAGGGCAGGGGAACAATGTAGGATCAAGGATGGTCGCATCAAATCATAGAAATGGATTTCATAGTCCGATTGATGAGGAAGAGTGGATGCTGTTTGTATGTTGCATTCCCACCCGTTTCCACATTCTCACAGGCGAGGATTATCAAGATGAACCCATCTCACGCTAACTATTGATCCACTTCCTTACCTCACTTGGAAAAAGAAAGGCATGTCGATAAAATCATCGCAAAACAAATTCATTTCTCAATTGCATTCACTGAGATAATGAGGTTATATGTCACAAACAGGCCCAAACAGAAAGCACAACAGATTTATCCAGAATCTGAACACCTATCACAAAGTTAAAAATGTTTAATATAATTTAAACATTCTTTTCACTTTCACTATGAGTACAGCTCTGTTTAAATCCATGTTGCACAGTTTTAGTCAAAAGTCAATGCAAAAATACAGATTCCATCTGGGACTGATCATAAATGGGGATTATGTGAATTATATGGCCCTCTCTCAAATCATTGGCTAGGTTTGGTTTGTGCAGTGCGCTACTAAAGCTGCTGGTGCATTTGCTTTTGTTCCCTTGCATTTCTTTCCCTGAGCAAGCGAACCGAAGCACACAAGCCAATTCAATTATTCTGGCAGCAGCGCTAATATCACCATCTAATGGTAGATAATACACAATATTCAAGAGTTCAATGTGTACAGTGTTTGTAAATGGTTCGGTAAAGGGCTGCACTTAATCATCCATTTCACACTCTTGGGAGTGCACTGAAATAACTAATAAGACAACCTCGGCTTAGCTACGGCTCAATGTTCATCAGGGAATGTCAAGACAAAATACATTTATTATTTTTTTATTTAAATTACAATTAAAACATTTATTATTATTATTATTATTATTATTATTATTATTATTATTATTGCTGTTGTTAATAAAAAAAAATTATAAACTGTATAATGTGTGACATTCAAAATATATTGCATACAGGTCTTCTGCTGTCCTCTAAAAAACAAAATAAATAAATAAAGTAACTTCCCTGAACATGCATTATAGACTCAAAATGTAACGGTTAAGCCTGAAAAAGTCACGTTTTTGATCAAGAAAGTGCATATGTGCACAATAACATAGCATTAAAATACAGTACTAGCTTAACTTTCATCTTGTCAAATGAGCTTTAAGTAAACCCTGCTAAGAGAAATCCATTATAATGAAATCATCATATACTCCAAATATATAATCTCAGCACAGATGTGTTACAGTTTCCAATGCATCAGGGTTATTTATGACTTGCCATTATAAAAGCTTGTATAATTTATGACGTTCAATTAATGCAATACCTTCCATGAGCTTTCAGTTTGTTTTTTGGTCTTTTTTTCTGAGATCCGCCGATACGCACATGCCAAAAATATGCAGCAACGCCATTTAGGCTGTTAGAGCAGGCTAGAGACTGATTTATGGACATGAATTAAAAAGAATGAAAAATTTATGACTGCAATTTGTGGGCAGCCATAAAACTATTACAGAACTTTGGAGTTGCTTTCAGCTCTTTTGTCTCTAAGTGAAGCAAGATGACTTAATCTTATGAATATATGAAAAAAAAATCTAAATTCTTTTGTTCAAAAGTAAATAACAGCAAAACTATAATCAAGCATACACAAAATATTTTCCAGGGTATTATTTAGTGGAAACTGTAACCAATGTGGCTGTTTAAGGAGTCAACACCCTGTTTTCACAGTTATGTGCTTGTGCATAAAACTATATATCTTCCACTGCTACATTGACTGAGTGCCATGGCATGATTGAATGAAAGTCTATCCTTGACTGACAAATGATATATTAAGCTTTCGTCTGGTGGGGGGAAGCCAGGCATGTCAGTTACCTTCTACAGAAGAAGCTCCACTTGTCAATCTACTGTGCGCCTGGCTAAACAAGATCTGAAATGTTAAAGCCCTCCTGCATCAGAGCTTCACACTGATCCATGCGCCTATACATTCAAACCATGTGACAGACATGAATCACTGCCTGAAATAAATGCCTGAATATCACATCTGGAGGTGAAACAAATTTGTTAAGTCCAGGAATGCTTGGGTGGATATGAAAGATATGAAGAAAGAACATGTGGCATTCTTGTTGGGTTGGTCAATGTACTCATGTTTTTAAAGATACACACACTTGTTAAAAATCTAAATATAATGTAATTGTTAAAATTAGATAATTAGATAGATAGATAGATAGATAGATAGATAGATAGATAGATAGATAGATAGATAACTGCATGTGAGTTTCAAACAACATGAGCGGGAAAATATGAAAATATATAATTGTATATATAATTTTATAAAAAAAAAAAAAAACATTTTTGCAAGATTGCATTCACATTCGCAAACACATAAGGTGACTGTTCTACTCTGGTTCAGTTTAAAACAGTTTTTTGCACATATGCGTGCGACTAAGTCATTAATAAAGATGCAGCCAAATGCTGGCACAGGTCTGGGCTGCAGTATGCGGCTGTATGGTGCCTCTATGTGCCTGGAAATGAGTGCAGTCATCTCTTTGGCTCGGCTGGCGTTGATTGTGCATGATTAATGGTTAAAAGGAACAGGGAGAGAAAGGTCAACTTCTGGGTTGGAGTCAGAGCAGCTACATAGGGAGTAATTAAGACATTTGTGTAAGCATGATTAATAAGCCTGAGCTGACACTGTGTACTGTAAACAAGAGGCAACCAGATGGTTTGCCACGTACTGCATCTTACACTGAGATGGAAGACCGCCTACATGAAAGCATGCAGTGTAACCCCCAGCTCGAACCTCCTGGTTTCATATGACCATGCGAGAGAGAAGTCAACCTCAAGAGTTGTTGATGAGTGGGATTTACAGATCATGATGAAACAAAGGGACAACGAACGTCAAAGAAAGAAATGTTTCATGTCTCAGTGTGGCAGCATCTGTAGTTAATTAGCATTTGACATTAGATGACACTTGAGCGATCATTAGCACTGCAGTGAGGACTGACCCATCAAGTCTCATGCATCCGCTGACCTTCTTTCCTAGATGATGGCCATGTAGGTGGTGTAAAGCACTTTTTCCCTCTCCATCATCTCTCCTGCAGTCATTCAGCCATGTGACCAGCAATATAGAGGGATTAGCTCCCGCATGTAGAGAGAAAGACTGGGAGACAGGTGTCAAAACGCTCCAGCAAGCAAAGCTAACGACCGCTAATCAGATCTGTTGTTCTCTTGCAATCCACGTCCTATTCACAAGTTTCATCCCACATGAAACACAATTATGGTGGGTTTGAAGTTCAGCGTGTACTTACTCAACCGTCTCTTCGTGTAAATGTTAGTTCTTAAGAGAAAAGGGCTGAGATTTAGTCGAGAGACAGAAACAGAGCGCCTGTGTGTGTTGATCGAAAGCAGTGATGGGCTTAAATCACACAGGACCACAAAATTTTGACTACAAAAAGGTCCATCATCTATTGTCAAAGGTAAAGTGTATAAAGCAGAGCTCAAACACAAAAGTCACTTTAAAAACTAGCACCTTTCAGGTGGTCAATGCAGTAAATCCATGTAAACAACTTGAAACCGTTGCAAAATATGCGTGGGGGAAATCTTTCACCCTCCTGTGAAGTTACTGGATTTGGATGCAAAAACGCGATGAATATCAGTAAATGTCATCACTCCCTATCTTAAATGTGTGGCTGTACGCTAATGATGAAAAATGCAATATATGACCCAGTTAACAATTTTAACTATATTTAAAACTGAAAATTACATAACATATAATATTTACTGCCAAAAGAAAGGTAACTTTATTTCAAAAAGTTCTGAAAATGTTATATGAATACATCACATTTTTTACATTAAAATAATTCCATATATTGTGCAGTTTTGAACGTCACATATCTTAGTGTTTTGTCTTAAAGGGGTCAAGAACTGCCATTTTTATTTTGTACTGTTCTCTGAGGTCCACTTATAATGTTATCAAGATTTTGACATAAAAAACATCATAATTTAGAAGTAATAAGCTATTTTCTGTCCTGTTTTTGACTCATCAGAATGCTCTGTTTGAATAGATGTGGCTGATTGTAGACTCGGAAGTAAACACCCACTGCTATGATTGGCTAACAGTTATGTAAGTTTGACAATCTACATCCTCCATAGAAGGACACATAAACACTGAGTACATATCAAATAATCTGTAATAAAAGACAAAGCAATAATGATCATGTAATAAAAACAATAACTCACACTTATGTGGTGCTACATTACTGTCAGATCCAATATAGTCATCACAGCATCATCTTTTGGTTTCAATCTTTCTGAAAATCCAGCGTCAAATTGTGCCTTGTTTGTAAATGAACCAGAGGTAAAATGAAGTGAACAAAGGGCCAAGCTCTTACTGACACAGTCTGGATCTTCATTAAAAATAAAGTTCATCATTTGGTTTCTGTAGACCTGAGTTTGCCTCTCATTATTTACACAACATGGCAGTGATGTAGAAGCAGGCGCTGATCTTCTGCAGAGGTGGTATTCAGCCACACTATTACAGCATAGAGTCATTTTACAAGTTGTTGTTTTGGCAGATTGGTTTCAATTTAAGCCATTTTTAGATTAACGAGAAAGTTTTGAGTTCTGAAACTTATAGGATGTCTTTATAGCACAATGACTTAGATCAAGGGAGTTTGTATTTCTCAGTTCATGACCCCTGAGCAAAGGTTCGACAACAAAAGACAATCATACCCAATCAAAACATTTTATTTTTTGGTCTCAATGTTTTCACTCTATATACCAGCATGACACGTCAAAAACACAAACCAAACATCCTTCAAAATGTTTTGACAAACTACAATGTCGACAATCAGAGCTGGTTAGGACAAATAATCACATTACCATGGAAGAGACATGATTTATCGCTTGACACTTTATCACGCCACGCTCAATTAAGATTGTGTAAGATGTGAGATGGCGTGCTAAGATGATCCAATCCAATCAGTACATAAGAGGTACAAGAAAAATAGCTGACAAAGTTTTTCATGAAGTAATGACAACTGGCACCAAAGTGGCATAGTTACCCATGCTCCAGTTGGAGCTGCAAGATCCCACTCTTCAAACCAGCCGTCACCCGAAAGGAAAGAGGAGACGCACCCTAGCAAAGCACAGATCTGGGGAAGAGGAGTGCGGAGGCATGTGAGGAGTGACAAAGAACAGCTGGGTGAACTCTGGGCCGATATGTGCCCCACATCTCCCAGCAGAAGTCAGTGCAGAACAGGGGGCTCGCACAGGCCTGGCGAGGGCACAACAGGGGCTGCCATTACACATCATGCCACTTTTATCCGGGACATCGAAATGGCCACTTTTACACTACATATGGATGCAGCATTCTTCCATTCTCATAACGCTGGTAATCTGTTCCCAGAACATGAAAGGATGAATTAGAAACAGGTGTTCGGCGCTGGATATGTAAGCTTATTAAAAGCTTCACCAGCTGGAGATCACATACGCATGTGGGCTGATTCAGTCTGACATGCATTACATTTTTAATTTCAGAGATCTTTTTTGTTTAATTTATTTGGTAAATGTCAGGTTCATTACTCCCTTTCTTATCCACATTTATCTTGATTCATTTCCATGATCTAAGCAGGATTGAGCAGGACATAAATCAACAGAACCTATGATGGGAGGAAAAACAAATCCAGCTCCAGTTGGAAGCGTCAAAGTGCCCGTCTTTCCCAGCACTCCCGGCTCTCGAATTAGCTTGGCTTCACATTAATTGTAAGTGAGTTTAGACATCAGGCCAGTGCTGTTCCACACATCAACAGGACTGAGCCGGAGCAGGTCTGACAGCCACCAAGCAGAACGCTTTTGTCTTTATAAGGGCCGCGAGGAGGAGAAGAATGGGGTGGCTACAATTACACAAGCAGATAGGCTGAAATCATAGCAAAATTCAAGGCAGAAAAACAAGGCAAAGGACCTTGCAGAGGTGCCAGGGTGCAAACAATCACACGCACCATGGATCCCCGCCAGCACCGGTAGGGTGGCGTGTGTGTGTGTGTGCACATATATGCGATCCACCTCCAGCTTGAGATAATTGTGCTAAAATGCTTTAGTTTCAGTTTGATCCTCTTGGATGCTGATTTGGGAAGAAAAAAGAACACTTACAAAGACCATTTATCAAAAGAGAAGGGTCGCTCAAGGAGCGTTTGGGGGCCATCACCCCGATGCTCCAGAGGATGATGAAAACCAGGGCTTTGCACTTCCTAATAAAAAGTCTGCAGTAATGTTGGCTGGGTGTCTCATTTGGAAAACTGTTTGTCCTTTTGTCCTGTCCAAGTTTCTTAAACTGCTGTCAGCTCAATTGTTCTGCCGGGGCAAAATTATTATGCACCTGTCATCAGCAGAGAGGGGGGGCTGGAAAACTAAAATAATGAAATGTGAGCTGTAAACCGTTCAACCCAGATGAGAGAAAAATCACAGGATGACGAAATATTTCTTACTCCGCATAGAAATGGGCCCAAGTGATCAGTTTTGCAGGCCTGAGAGTGTATCACATTCTGTCAGCACTTCACCATGGTGATTTTCTCTCAGATGACCAAAACAATGAACCAGTTTATCCTGGGTAAATCCCTTTTTGCATCTTTAAGAAAATATATGAAGCACTTTTACATACTAGTATGATGTGCATCAAGCATGGTAAACAAACGACGGGAGCAACACAAGAAATGTAAATATTTGACCTGATAATCCAATGCATCATTACATCAAAAATTTGGTCACAGTTAGGAAGAGCTCGATTTATGTTTTTATGTTTATTTTCAGAAAACACCAGACTAAAAATGCACCGCATAAAAATTATGCTTGATCCCAATAATCCAATAATTATTTTCATGATAATACAATCAACAGATAAACAGTAGAGATTCCAAATTTATACTGAATACATCGAAAATAAACCACTAAAAAGATAATTGTTTTAAATGCTACAAGTGAACTTTGGCATTACATTCTTATAATGTAGCATGAAAATGGATATTTTGACAGTTGCAAGATGAAAGGGGTCATATGATGCGATTTCAAATTTTCCTTTCTCTTTGGAGTGTTACAAGCTCTTGGTGAATAAACAAGATCTGTAAAGTTGCAAAGACTAAAGTCTCAAATCCAAAGAGATATTCTTTATAAAAGTCGAGACTTGTCCAGGCCCCCCTGAAATGGCTCATTCAAACACGTCTACGTCAGTATGTGGGAAGATTTGCATAACGCCGCCCAGATGTTCACGCAAAGAAAGAAGGCGTACCTTTTATTCTCGTTGTAGTATTGTTGTTGCCGCCACCGCCATGTCGTATAGACGTTGTGTGTTTCACTGTGAAAGCAAAACTACTTTTTGTTCTTCCAAAAGAGGACGATATCCGCTTTGTCATGCCTGGAGCTGACCCGTGCTGGTCGCTGAGGAAATACATCAACTTTGCACTGTGGATCACCGAATGGGCTTTCACCGTGAATGAAGTGGAGTCCAGCCCATTGTTGTCACATGTGGTTGCCGCAAGCACAAGGTACGCTCCTTCGTAGAATCTGCCTCAATCCGCCACCTCTGCTCACTCAAGCCGGCTGCGGCTCACTCTGGACCGCGGCTCACTCTAGGCCTCCGGCCTCTGCTCACTCAAGGCCGCGGTGTGTGACGCTGTTTCGTTGAGAAAGCAAAACTACTTTGTTTATGCCTTCCCAAAGAAGACGTGACTACATGTTTATAATCACATTTATAATGGGTTTTATGTTTTTGTCTCGTCGCACTGGCCGGACAGGGCATCTCAATATGTTAAGAGGTGTAACATTTCCGTCTCACGCTTGAGGCATTCGGACAATCACAACGCACTGGATAGCTGGCCAATCAGAGCACACCTCGCTTTTTAGAGCAATGAGCTTTGTAAAAATTGACACGTTTCAGAAGGCGGGGCATAGAGGAGAAACAATAATGTACATTAAAGCGTTAGTTCACCCAAAAATGAAAATTATGTCATTAATGACTCACCCTCATGTCGTTCCAAACCCGTAAGACCTCCGTTCATCTTCGGAACACAGTTTAAAATATTTTAGATTTAGTCCAAGAGCTTTCTGATCCTCCATTGAAAATGTATGTACGGTATACTGTCCATGTCCAGAAAGGTAATAAAAACATCATCAAACTAGTCCATGTGACATCAGACGGCCCGTTAGAATTTGTTGAAGCATCGAATATACATTTTGCAACAAAAATAACAAAAATTACGACTCTATCCAGCATTTTCTTCTCTTCCGGGTCTGTTGTGAGTGCGTTCATGATGCTGCAGTGACGCCGCTGACGTATGATGCTGCTGACGTGTTTTCTGGTGCGCCCAATAACAAAGATAACACGTCAGCAGCGTCATACGAATGTGTTTTTTAACCTTAAACGCATAAACACATTTCATTACACCAAATACACAAAATAATGTTCTTTTTAGCAGCATCATATGACCCCTTTAAATTTAACAATGTTATTAAATTAGGGATTAACTTGAAGTTAATTAACTTTTTTATTATTTTATGTAGTTGAGTTGAGTTTGGTTATTTTGTTGTAATTCTATTTTATACAATAAAATTAAAACGTACTTCAAATAAGAAGCCTTGGACAAACTATGCAAAAAAAAATAAAAAATCCCCCCAAAAAATCCTTTTCCATCAGAAAGCACCTGATGGGAGTTTGAACTTCACATTAAACTGCTTCTGTTTCAAACAAACACCGGCACAGATGTGCAAGTTCGGCTAGAATCGCCCTGAACTCGTGCAAGTTCGGATGCGGAGCTGTGCAGAAAGTTACAAAAAATGCCGTGCACGGCGCCACGCAAAAAGAGTTCACACTCAAAGCGAACATCCGGCAACACCGCGATGACGTCATATTTTCCACCCTCACCCAAGCGAATTTGCGAACTAGACTAAAACGTCATCAGTTTTCGTTGACTAAAACTAGTAGAAAATAGTTATGGATAATACTGACTAAAGACTAAAATGCTCAGACTTTTAGTTGACTAAAACTTGACTAGACTAAAAAAAAGAGTATGAACGTGACTAAAACTAATAAAAACTAAAATGACAGCTTCACACAAAGACTAGACTAAAACTAAAAATTAAAACAGGCCGCCCAAAACAACACTATATGTAGTATAGCTTCGTAAAACTAAAGTCAGACTGTTCTGTTTTTGCTTCAAATTTTGAAATTATCCAATCTAATTTAGATTAAACACAGCTGATGCTGCACGTTTGTTTGAATCCTGATTAAAATACAATGATTGCCCCAAATTTTAAATGGAAAGAGCACAGGCAAACCTCAGTTTGTTTATATGTAGAGATTTCCTTCATTTGTGTTAGTTACTTATTTGATTTGGGGTTTGTTTTAAAATTTCAATTTAGTTTTTGTTATTTGACATTTTAATTTCACAAAGAAATTAAAGAAATTGGCAGCATTTTGTCCAAGCAATAATAAAGGGACACATTTTCATTTGTAATTGTTTCATCCCTACTAGAAATACTAGAAGATATATCATAAGCCCATAAAGGATATAGTATATTCCATAATCAAAACACTACATTTTCACTGTAAGACAGACAACAGAGATATATTGCAATTGTGTATGAATTACTGATGAGCTTGACTGATGAACTCCAACAGTCTGACAGTCACACAAAAAAGATTTTTTAAATTTACTGAGACAATTTCCCATGTTGAATTCGTAGCATACCTGCGAACAAGAGTAAGCTCAATGACTCTGTCCATATTTAACGTACATTTGAGTGTTTCCAGGCCACTAAACTTAAAGGCAGATAGAGATAGGAGTCAGTTTAATCACTATAATTTGTGGTAAAAGTGACACTGTAATAATCGTGTGATTTATGAGTCCATTCTGATCTATTTTTACAGGTAATCAACCTTAAAAGTGTAGCAGGAGTGTCTGAACTGAGAAGAGATTAATGCTGTTCCTTTACAAATTACTCTTCAGTGTCATTAAGGCCTTTTAGTAATGATACCTTAAAAGTTCATGGGCCCTAGATTAGGTAGAAGTCAAATAAAGGACTGTGAACGACTACTGGAAGTTAAAGGACAGCATGCACTTTTAAATGCAACTTTTATTACAAAAAAATCCTCATGGTTATTTATGTCATTATTTGCTCACCCTCTTCATGGTAAAATATGATTTTTTTTAAAACTTGTTAATAAAGATTATTGGACTACAGTTACTTTTTTTTTTTTTTTTTTACAAATTTCAGTCTTTCTGCCTAATATTTCATATTTAATTCAATATTTTCCTTGTTGTTTCAGTGTTGTTCTAAGCCTGTATGTGCTGTTATTTTTTTTATGTGGAAGACACACACACGCACACAACACACAAACTGTTTTGTGATCAAACTTTTTGTAATCTCAAAATAGATGTTATCAAAAGTAGTTATCATGCCTATCATGCAGTTTAGGTTGGCAAATAATGATATTTTCATTTTTGGTGAACTGTTTCTTTAAGAACCACCTTTGACTGAAAAAGCAACATTAAAAAAACATTAACAGAAGTGAATGAAAGGCAGAATGTGCTGTTGTTGTGAGCAGCAGGGGTGGTGCCAGTCCAGAAGTGCTCATTCTGACTGCTTTTGCTGACAGCCCAACGCTGCGACATCCTCCTGGCAAACGTTCGGCCATCGCTTTGATCTCTCAGGCTCCTAAATTAACTGCAGACAAAGTTCACACACAGGTCAGCAGAGTCATCTGACCACGAGAAGCCACTTCATGACAGTCATACCCCACTGCTGTCCCTCTGTCATGCAAAGTTCACATGATCACAGACCAAACATGCACCTTTTCCCACTTGTCCGGCCAAAGCATGCTTTACTAAACAACACACTCATGAATTTCCACAGAGAAACATCACATGCAAATGCAGCCACAGGGGGCATGCAATTACTAGGTGTGTTATAAGTATTATATGATTCCTAGCGCCAAGTATTCTAAGGCAGATCTAACAAAAGTGAATTTATACATAACTTTCAGAAACAAAACAAAAGGATTTCATAGCATTACAACAAAAGTCGTAGTGAACAATGCAACGCAGCTAAACTAACATTTCCCCTCCCAACGTCATCCATCCCACATACTTCATCTGCGTTGTTGACATCATGCTCTTAATGTACAATAAAGCGGCAATTGTTAAAAATACAAAAAAATGCATCGCTTTTAGTTGAAGTTCCTACGGGACCAATTGTTACAAAACAAAACTGGTTTGCTTGTAATTCCAGTTCCTTTGGGATGTTTAGAGGCATCAAACACAGTGCCATTCATGATGTAGCGTCCTTTATGGTTGAAGCAAAAGAAAAGATCCAATTAATAGAGCATATCAATCTGCTAACACTGTCACAACATATTCCTCTTGATTCATTACAGTGCAGGTCCTAGTCCTCCCTGGCAGCCTGTGTTGCCTAGTAATTACACTTCTTCCTTTGACAACCTGCATGATTGTTTTCCTAACAGTATATTACTTCGTTAGTACTTTCCAATGCTGGTTATTTTTAAACTGTCACTTTTGCCAGACTCATCCTGATTTGCACTCGTCTGTTTATCATAACAATCATTAATAACTGTCACTCGGTGTCATCAATATAACAGGCTCATTCCCTCATTAGCATGTCCCGGCGTTTGTTCCGCCGAGAGCCCGGGTATTTTCTACCAACAGGCCCAGCCAATTATTCTGCCGAAATGGAATCGCATTAATCAAAACTTAACAAGGTGGCAAATTTAAAGATATCAGATTGCAGGAGACAGCACAAGTAATATGTCACTGTCAGGGGTTCTATGTAGGTATGCGTGGCTGACACTAAATATATCCCCTCGCACAGGCCGCGTGAATTTTAACGTTTCATATGATCTGACAACTATCAAAGGGAAAGGCTGGAGAGGGCTCCAAACGCCCCACTTCTGTTGTCATGTCCCTCATTCTTGGAAGGACAGTCAAAAAGGGAGAGGGAGAGGGAGAGGGAGAGGGAGAGGGAGAGGGAGGGAGAGAGGAGAGGAGAGAGGGAGGAGAGAGGGAGAGAGGAGAGAGAGGAGAGAGAGAGAGAGAGAGAGAGAGAGAGAGAGAGAGAGAGAGAGAGAGAGAGAGAGAGAGAGGGAGAGAGAGAGAGAGAGAGAGAGAGAGAGAGAGAGGGAGAGAGAGAGAGAGAGAGAGAGAGAGAGAGAGAGAGAGAGAGTAGTAGTTCACAATAAGGCCTGAAACACTTAAAAATTCTGCATTTTTGTTTATAACAAATGGTCAGTTTTATCAACAAAAGGAGGCACTTAACCTTTAGAAAAATGCTAATCATCAACCTCAGGGGGTCAAAATAAACATGCACTGAGGTGTGTTATTTTCCATTTATTTATATATGTCAAAATGCTCTGATCTGACTTTTTCCACGATAAACATTAAAACATATATATATATATATATACACACACACACGCACACACACACACACACACACACATACATACAGATAAAAAATTAACAGGGTTGAAATGTAGCATAAATTCAGCCCGAAGGGTGGTTAGCTGTTTTTTTTTTTTTTTTATCAATAAATACATTTACTATAATTTTGGTAACATGGTAGAAGTGTTTGCCCGATGAATCAGGTAAGACTACGACCGGTTACATTTTTTAATAAATAAATAAAAATACTGAGATTATTATATTATATTATATTATATTATATTATATTATATTATATTATATTATATTATATTATTTATTATATTATTGCAGAAATGGTCCAAATAATATTACTTGATTTTCACAACTGTATTTTATATACATATATAAAAACATGTTGTAACACGATCTCAATTATTTTTTCTGGTAATCAAAGTTAGTCCATTATAAATAATTTACACTTCATTTGACAGATTGTCAAAATTATGACACTGAAGCAAGATTTTTGGATACAGTAAAGGAGGTAAAGACCTGGTGGGACTAACCAAAAAAAAGGGGGGGGGGGGGGGGGGGGATTTCAGACATTTAAACTTAAACTAACTAGGTTAATTTTATGTTAGACATTAGATATGTTAGACAAGCTATTATGTCTCACAAAAAAACAGGACATGTAATTTGTTCCTCTAATGCTTGATATAAAAGTAAAGAGACACCAAAATATAGTCTATTTACACCAGAGAATAAGACAAAATGCATGAGAAAGCAAGACAGCTAAGGAGAGAGAGAGAGAGAGAGAGAGAGGCTGGGCGAGAGAGCGAAAGGGGAGGGAAGAAAAGGTTGAGCATGTCTGTGAGAGCCAGCAGGCGGCAGTTCATCATGTCTGCCTTCACAGAGACGTTTTCTTTTACACTTTAAATGATGATACTCATCAATCACTGGCTGACAGCTGCATCAAGCCAGCTGCAAACATGCAAAGGCCAGCAGTCTGAAACATGCTGACGCCACCCATCGCTGCATAGAAAATAATCATTCAGCTCAGGCTCCACACTAGATTTATTTTCTCATATACGACCCTCTCTCTTCCTCTAGCCACTGTAAAATAAATATCATCCATTTCACTGGAACAATGTGCAGGGTGCTGGCGGGACACGCCGCTCGATTGGCACACGCAAGAGTTAATGATTATGCGGCTGGCAAAAAGCGAAGAGGACTAAACCTAATCAGGTAGGCCCGCAAGCCAGTGACATTCCTCTCGCGGAAAGAAAGCTCAGTGTCACCGCAGTTACATTGACGTATACTGTGACTTTGGAAATGCATCATGTATTCCAAACACTTTAGGTCAGAGCTGAGAGCAAACAAATTGAATCTTAACAGGACAATATATGAATAAATTTAATTACACGCAACTAATGAAAGCAGTAGGAATGTTTCAAAATCAGAATTTAACGACTCCTCATGATTCCCACACATCCGATACATTGAAACGTTGCTGTATAGTCACAACGAATGTGCTCGGACGCACTCGTGGCATTTAAACACAGAAAAACAGCCACAGTTTAGAGAGCGCAATGACGGCTATTAGCAGTAAAGGTTATTCATGCACTGCAAACACATGCACACACACACGCACTGTCCCCAACTGTTTCCCGATTAATACCACCATCCCTCTCCATCTTTCCATTTCGCAGAGAAGCGATTGCTCATTTTTTAAGGGGAGCTTGTGGAGCAGATGGATGCGAATTCAAAGTTTCCTGATCTTTAGCAGAAGTTATGGAGGGTTATCTTTGGCTGTATATCTCCGGGTTGGCAGGCCTCCCCTGGCGATGAAGGATTAAGCACCGCAGCTGTCTCTCCCTCCGAATGATGCAGTGCAGCACTCGCCGACACGACAGCATCACTTAATCTTAATGTCCGCTCCTCCAGCGTGGCCGCGCAGGACAAAGCCAATCAACATCACATGCCACGAGGATGGACCTACTGCTTGGCCCTGGAGTCTCTCACCCGCACCGACCGATTAATCAACTTCAGCCAGCCCAATCCCAGAGTTCACTTCTCTCACGGCACAGCTGAGCTCGCCACCGTGATGTATAGGACGGGGGGGCTGGCGTGTTCCAAAACACTTATCAGACTGCACATTATGCATGGCTTTGTATTGCTGAGAGAAAGGGATCAGGAAAGAAGAAAGAGGCCGTATTGAATGCTTACACCTTATTTCTTCACGGGCCACCTATTTGTTGTGTTTAAAGAGATATCTGACCAATAATGGTGAAAAAAGCTTAAGGAGAGCTTGGGGTTTTGGAATAATGACTCATGCTCATTTAGACAAATTGCACATGCGGAAGACCATTACTGCGATTTAAATTCAATATAATAGCAGAGTATTAAAGGAGACAACATTTCCCCCGATCCCTGCATATTAACTACTACTTCTCGCTCGCAAAACATACAGGATAGCCGAGCGAGTGCTTTCTTAATTGTATCAGCTGAAGCAACAAACTGGAAGACGGTGGCCGTGTTGTTTTTATTCTTCCGCTTCGAGGCCCGAGGAAAATTCAAAAGAACACAAATCGCACTTGGTAATTCACCTAAAACAAATATGACAAGTATTAAATGCAAACAGCTGCAGAGGAAATGACTATATCCCTGAGAAAACGCGAGCAAATATCTTCGTGTACCCGTCCATCCCCTTGAGTATGTTTACATCGTCACAGATGATCTGGTGCATGCTGGAATATATTACTTCCATAAGTTACCCTCAAATGAAGACAGCACTATTGCGCCACGACGTTTCCTCCATTTCTGTCAAGATTAAGAGCATTCAGGCATTCTCGGCTCTGGAACGGTATGCAACATTAAAGATGTAGAGGAGCCTCCGGTGTCCTCTATGGAGGGTGCACCTGATTTAGTACAACCAATTTAAAGCCGGAGGAATCCGACATTACCTTTGAAGACGCTACATAATGTCAGCAAACAAGCTATAAAACACTGTAATGGTGCCTTATATTTGGACATAAGTTTCTCGGGGCAGTTAGCAAACCCTGACGCTAGGAGATGTGCATTGTTATCACTATTTCCCAAAGAGTCTGCTTTTTAAATAGCTAAATAAAAAGCTGTTTTAATAAAACGCACAGTGCATTTAAATGCATTTAAGTTGAGACTCATTTGAGTGAATAGACTGGAAGCATGACGACTTCAGTGGCTCAAATATTTTTGTAATTTATCGAGCATGAACACGCACGATTTCTGATGTATGTTTTTTGGAATTTAATGCTAATTCAACTAACAGTGGAACACTTACGCATCTGTCATTTTTCATCTGCATACGTCTAGTGGAAGGTTAAATAATTTATCCGTTGCAATATGATATCCACAGAGCAGCTCTGGTCATTTACACATAGTTAGGTTGTTTTTGCAGTAGTAATTGCTTTTGGCAACAATGCAATCTGCTGCTAAAACAGCAGCAATAACTTATTTAATATTGTTAACTTTGGCTCCAAGAGTACTCAGACTGCAGTATCTGATCCCAGACCAGCTGCAGTGAAATGGTTTCCATTCACAAACACCTAAGTATGTTCCACAAAGGGGTTTGGACCTAAAACAAAACCAACTAAAGAGTATCTAATCCCGCAGAAATCTGCCTGACGAGAAGGTCTTAACGTAGGTCATTTCCTCACAACTGAACTGTGGGGTCTCATTAGTAAAACAACAATCGCCGGTATGGCGACACAAGCTTTTGTGGTACTCGGCTGTGTTACAAAACTGAGGTCATTTAGGGTAAACATGGTGCACTACAGAGGAAATCTGGAAACAGATGAAAAGAGAACACTTACAAAGAGCCTTTAACGAGATAGTTCACCCGAAAAATAAATATTCAGGCATCATTTACTCACCCTCATGTCTTTTCAAATCCGTATTGTTATTTCTTCCATAGAGCACAAAAGGAGGCATTCTGAAGAATGTCATGGCCACTTTTTTCCTGTTACAATAAATGACACTGAAGCTTTCAAGCATAAAAATGATAACAAATTTCATTTTTTGGCGAACTATCCCTTTAAAACAAACTCTCCTCAAATTAGCTAGTCGAGGACACTTACATCCTCCCTCTAAAAGAGACATGTCATCCCTGTAACCTCTGTGCCAAGTGTGGATTTGTCTATATTCCAGCACTTGGCTGATTGCGGTGTCATTACAGCTTTAAATGTTTCAAACCATCTGTGGCCAGCGTAAAATATGCTTTTTCTGTCCAGTCCGGCATTGAGTTCATATCATAAAAGAATCAACATAATTGGCAATTACAGGTCCCTAATTCGGCTGTAAAACTGGGAGAGGCCAAGAGGACAGGGATGGCAGAAAGAGGTGGAATATTAAGCCACGGCAGCTGGCAGTGCCCCCATACACACATTCCCAGGCATATGGAGCTAGGACATTAAAAGAAGAGGATGGTGTTTTGCATACATATTTTTTGCTTCAAAGGTAACCTTGAACAAAACAGCATTTAACACAAACAAAAACCCCAAATCCAAATCTAACATTTATTTGTGCTTTTCAGCAAATTAATGATTAGGGATTTTCATATCCAATCATTCTGTTATGGTCCAGTACAGAAAGAGACATTCTTCATTACATTCTTTGCCAATCTTTAAAGATTCCATGATGTCCAGCCAAGATTTCCACTTTCTGCAGCAGCAAAGCAAGCCCATAATAAGACTGGTCCACATGCTTGACTCTGGAGATGGAGGTGCTCTTCTGCTCAAGCTTTTTTTTTTTTTTTTCACCAGTCATACCACTGATCCATTGGTCCAAAAGTTCCAGTTTGGTTACAACACTCCATAAAACATATTTTCAGAACTCCACAAGTCTATCCAGATGAATTATAGCATATTCATATGGCATTTTACATTCTTCTTGGTCAAAAGTGGCATTCAGCAAGGTGTTCTCACAAGAAAGCTATACTAAATGTTTTTCAATCCTTTCATCAGGTCCTCTTGCAAGTCTTTGGCAGTATATTGAGTGTTTTTCTCAATTGTTCTGATTAAACGTTTTATTGCCCTTGGTGATATTGTGCTTTTCCTTCAACACCCTCAAAGGTTTTCTGGTACAACACATTCTTAACTTATGAATAAGGCTGCCAGCTGTGTCTCTAGGAAACTTCAGTGCTGCCATAGGCTTTCTGATGTAACAGAACATTTTCTTCTCCATACCCTTTGTGAGAGCTCTTTCGATTTGGTCATGTTTGCTATTCAACTTTAGCACATGCATGGGCAAAATGTATGTATGTGTAACAGCTCAAACTAGTCTTTTTAGAGTCTCCAAAGGCTTAACTGTGTTTTAACACAATTTCTTATTGAAAAAAAAATTGCATTACATATTGACATTACTTCTTCTAATATTCCCATATACTGTTGTAGATGTAATTGAAAAATGCTCAGCTTGCATTTATAAATTACTACAGTCGCTGTGGGGTTGAATACTTCTGATTTCAGTTGTACATATACATGTGCATATATTAGTTAATCCAGTGAATGAAATGTACAATTTATATAAATAACCAAAAAAATTAAATAAAAGGAAAACAATCTCATTTGATTATTTTCTCTTTGATTTTGAATACTTGTCATAAACCTAAAAATGACTAGGCCTATTTATAACAAATGAATAGGTCTTGCATTATATAGCCTAACTCGTAAAATAAAAAATAGTTTGGCACTGCTCTCACATGTAAATAATGCGAAAAAGTCCTGCCCGCTAATAACCATGCAGCTATACCATCTAATGTGGTTAAAAACAATAGTAAATGGCAGCATGTCTATTGGTTGACACATTTCTACCATAGCATATAAACCACACAGCTGCATTACTAATTCTAAGATCATCAGCAGAAGTTCCTTCAGTCCACTTCGGCAGGACTGCGGGGCTGTCCGGTAATGATTTGTTCATGGAGCGAGTCTCTCCCAGTGACTGCTTCATTAGAACATGGCCCATTGGCGGCATAATGCCAGCGCCCGCCTGAGTCCCCGCTAACACAGACATCATCACCAATTCGCAGCACATGATAAAGGCCTGTCACATCCACAGCATTATTAATTAACAGCACGCTGAGGTGAAATTCAATCAGGCCGGGCCGTACGCATCTCCTTAACAGGTTATGCAAATCCCACTCATTCTGCCAGTGACCATGTACCAGAAGGCAGTGTGAGACTCTACTCACACTTATTACTGTAATAAGATGCCCGATAACATCGGTGGGGGTGGGGGTGGCCAACATAATGCCTGTTTAATTAGAATTAGACGTATGGCTTAAGGAAGAAGAGAGAAGATAGCTAAGACAGTAATGACTCGAGAGAAAAAAAAGAAGGGTGAGGAGACACAATGAGATCATTTCACTACTTGAGGATTAATATTAAAAGAGTACTCCATCTCTTCTCATAAATCACTCAAATATGGTTGTGCGGCTCTCCGTATCCACGTCTCATCAAAGACTAAATATCCACTCATAACATATTCCTTACAGATAATGTCATGCTCAAACCCCATTAACAGGAAATGACTTTTTTTGGTTAAAGAAGATATAAGGCTAACTTGTAACAATACGACACTAATGGTGGTCGTTTCGCCGACTTGCTCTTTCAATATGTGTGGATCTAAAAGGCGATCAATCTTCGGTCATTTTAATCGTCAAAAGTTGAGGACAAACATTATGTGCTGCCTGAACAGTTTTATTATGGCACTATGAGAAAGGCCATGTTTTACTGCTGATACAGAGCAACATGACGCTAGCACGATATATCACGGTAAATGTACACTAGCATGAAATCATATAAGTGGATGCTTAATGGCTCCAAAATCTCCCTCTGAAACACATGCATTTTTCATGCCGCTATAAAAGCATTGTCAGAGGAGCTGCGTCGGCCTGCAGACGCTAATTGATCTGGCCCTTTATGAGTGTGAAACAACAGGAGCAATGCTACAAAACTGTCATCTCAGCCTCTTTCTCCTAATGCAGCCATAAATCCAGGCACCGTCTAGCAGTCAGATGTTTTCATTACCCCATATCAGTTTTATGGAATTACTGACATCTGCATGATTCAGTAATTGTGGGTCTCTATGAAGTTGAAGCGGCAATTTTGCTCTCTATATTCCCGATCAATTCCCAGTCCCCTGGGCAGGGCAGAGGGATGCGATATTGGAAAACTCAGAGTGGGGATAGATTGCAACGGTTATCTGTTGACGGAGACAAACAGCTTAATCCAGCCCAAATCGGTGCGGCTGGCGCAGATTGTTTTTTACAAAAATGTAAATTGTGTTGTCAAAATCAGTCATCTTCATGCACGTAGCCTAACAAGAGCCACTTTAAGCGCGCTGCGTACGAGTGCTGATCTGGCCTTTATAAACCCTCCGGGACAAGAGACACCACAGTCTGTGGATAGTGATAAAATAACATAGCTTTTTGTAAATGGACTGCTACCTGAGCTTTTGCTGAAACGAGACTTTTCCAATTATTAAAATCAGTTTTCAGCATTTTTGGATTGGAAAAAGCTAATATAATAAAAGTATTATATTAAGTTGAGGAAAATATGACAGCGAACACACAAATACAAACATTAACGCATTCAACGGCAGTTTGAATTGATAATATAATATAATATAATAAAGTGTTTTAAACTAAAGTGTAATACCTGATTCTGTATCTCTTTTCTATTACAGTGACTGCGAGGTAAACAAAACACCCACCATCCACCCCAAAGAGAGAAGCATTTCTTCAGCCGTGCACAAATCAATACGGTTCAGCTCGTGTTTGAAAAGCCCCATATCTTGATAATGATGGTGACTCACGGCCAGTTATAATTTCCCTGCGAAGGAATATTATGGTGAAGGAGGTGGTCAGGTGTGGTAGTGTAGGTGGCAGTGGGACCGGGGCTGATGAGGCTTTAGTATATCTGTCAGTCTTAGTTTGGGAGGCCAAAAGGGAGGCTCGAGGGGACCAGCGTGCTATATATCTCTATTACATCTGATGGTCACTCTGCTGGCCTGTTGTTTATTGTCATTAGCTCAGACAATGAGAACAACCTGGGGCACATATCTATCCCTACTGAAGTCGGTATTGTGTGCAGCCCATTCTCTGAACTGTGGTCACTGTATCCCTTCACATCAAACTTATTTTTTTTCTATTTTTAAATTTCTAATATACTGTCTTGAAACTAAGGAGGAACATAAAGACTGTCTTCTGTCTATCATTGATACAGTGTTAATAGTTTTTGTTAACATAAAAAATCTAGTAAAATATTATGTTTTCACTTTCATATCAAGTTAATTTATTTCTCATTTTTGTTTAACATGAAGTAAACATTTTATTCCAGTAAACATCTATTTTGTTTCAAGTAACAAAAATGTTTGTTTATAGCTTTAGTTTTTGTTAACGATAATAACCATGATACAGTCAAGGTGTTATGACTGATAACCAATAAACAGTCAATACTAATATTATTCATTTAATAAAAAATTAAATGAAACAAATTTAATTTAGGCATCACAACATTATGACTGCACAGTTTCAAATTAAATTACATTTGCTGAAGATTACATTCAATAGTGTCACAAAATTATTAGCATTTTTAAAGATTAACATGTCAAACAAGGGCAAAGGTACATGCAAAAATAAAAGTAATGAGCTAAATAAATAAATACATAGACAGATACATACATTTATTATGCATACCAAATTAGGAGTTTATATGAAATGAAAAACTACAATGGTATAAAATCTAGAGCAAGCAGCTAAAGCAAAAAAGCTGAGACCAACAGTGATGACTGATCCCCACGTTTTTGCCGGTCTTTCACTTGGAATGGAGACACCCTGAATGGAGACACCCTGCTTTATTATCAGTCTGAATCTATTTCTACATTCGAATTAGCGTCTGAGGTGCAGTAAGAGAAGAAAAAAAAGCCCCTGACAGAAAGGCAAAAGCGTGAGGCCTTTGCTGGTGTGGGCTGCGAGAGAGAAAAGCAAGCCTTTTGATAGGCCGCTGCAGACAAGGCAGTTGAGAGAGAAGCTAATGGCCATGATTAATGACAAAGGGCCAGAGGAGAGCGGGGACACAGCCGCTACATACATCATCCCTCCCCATCAGTCAGAGCACCTCCCTGGACCCTCTCTTTCTCACTGTCTCCCTCGCTCCCTCTCTCTCTCTCTGCCTTATCTCTGCCCACTCCCTCGCTCACAGCGCTCTCCCTCTCTCCCCCCGCCCAAAAAGTAGAAAAACAAGTGACAAAGGGGTGATAAGGTGAACAAGAAAATAACGTGTAAAATAAGCGAGAGATATTCCGAGGAAAGAGGAGAGAGAGAAAACAGCTCTCCGATTTCAGGCGACTTGACTCTTCCTCAGCTGAAGCCCCCATTCTCAAGGTCTTATCTGCCATATGGCTCCCCTGTTTAGATGATTTATTAGGTGCAGAAAAGCACTCTGATAAATTTTAGCTCGTTCTGGCTGCGTAGGCAACCCACGGTGTCAATAACGAAACTCAGGCCACTTTAATGAAAACTTTTAGTACCGAAGGGGTAACCATTTATTTATGAGTCACTATAATATTACACTGGCAAAAAAAATTATCTCTCCTTCTCACGCACGCTTTGACTGTGAACAGCAGTACGCAGATCATCTCCATATGTCAGTACCTCTCCTTCACCCTGCTCCTAACACATCAGCGCTGGATTTCTGCTTAATTGAAGCATTCAGCTGTTTACAACTCACACAAAAACAGCGAGAGTTTATTTACGACCAATTAAAGTTACCATTTTGAGTGAAGGCAAACCATTATGGATTTCAGCCTCTTTGATTCTAATTAGTTGGTGTGTTCAGGTTTTGTTTTACACAGCTGATTTACAAGGGGGCCTTGCAAATAAATTTCCCATCAACAGCAGATGCTGGTTCCCAAAGAAACGCAACTCGCAGAGGGAGCGATGGAAACAAACAATGCGATTACGCCATTTCGCTTTGGCTTTACTCGCTTAAAGGAATTACAGAGCAACAAATGGTACAACTGCAGACGTTTTGATTTATTCGCATATCACCTCATTAAAATGCTTGTCTGTCATCGGACTCTGTTTCTCTGTCCATTAAAGAACTTGCCACAGACTGAGTGTCTGACTTTAATGGGCCAACACTTCACTTTCAGGAGGTTTTCCCCCTTTTAAATAACCACATATTTCAGTCTGCATTCTTCTGCACGCACTCACAAGACAACAGAAAAGCAGCATGCAGATCATATTCTGCATTTTAATCTTTCACTGAAATAAGACCATTATTCAAAGCGTCAGTTACAAAATGCAAAGATTTAACCTGATCTCTTACATTAAGATAAGTATGTGTATATATATATATATATATATATATATATATATATATATATATATATATATATATATATATATATATATATATATATATATATATATATATTATATATATATATAAATAATACACATACACAAGCACACATATACATGTTTTCAATTTAAACGTATCAATGTAATTTGTCATGTCAGAATCACATGACCCTTCAGTAATCACTCTACTATGTTTGAAGATCAAGAAATATTTCTTATAATTACCAATGTTGAAAACAGTTGTGCTGCTTATTTTTGTGGAAACCCTGATGGAAATATTTTTTCAGGATTCTTTGGTGAACAAAACGAGGGAAAAATTACACTTTTGGACAATTAAATGCATCCTTGCGGAATAAAATAATTTCCAAAAAAAAATTACAATAAAAAAAAATTATGGTAGTATAATATATAACATCTGTAAAATGGACTACTGCTACATATCATAAAGATTCTTTTTTGAGCTTGACAGTCTGAGGACATGCAGGTATTAAACTACATAAAGATGAGTAAATAAAGTTTGAGTGAACTATTCCTTAATCAGATACAATGCTGGCACATTTGTGATACCATCAGTCTGCTACAACTATTGTGAGTGCATAAACTAACTGAGTTCTAAGATCTAAAACATCCTTGTAGTGCAACACACTTCACTTAAGATGTGTAAATGAAGTTAACAATTAACAAGCATTAGCAAGTGAAAGCAAGCTCAGCGTAAAACAAGGGATATTTGCAACCCAAAGCATTCAAACAATAAAGACTAGCCCTTTTAAATGGGTAAACTTCCTCAGATCAAAAAGGTCACTGTATATACATCAATGAGATCAAAACCATTGATGTCGGTTTCAAAATAAATGTAACGCCGCATAACAACTGACCGAATACCTGAAACAACTGAATCCAAAACAAGAAGAAAAAACCCACTACAGCAGTACAGCCGCAGACAAAATGCTCTTTAACAGATAAATGTGTGAAAATGCCCCACAAATTTCTAGCATGAGGCAGCTGAGGACAAAATAACCCATCTCTTTATGTTCCGCACTGGCAGATTTTAACTTATTTGCGGCGCTCGCTCGTTGTAATTAATATTGCACAGGAGCCTGCATTGTCATTTTTCAAATCATTTCCCTGGAAATGTTCTACACCTCTTAATGGCCTCGCTAATGCTGTAGCTGTCATGTTTTGGACAGCTGCGCTTTTGCAAGACAAACTCGGGCTGCGTCATGCCCCTCTCTCAGCGGACACCTCCCGCTCAAAGGCACATGGGCCAGGCCGACCAGCTGCTCACGGCGATATGGAAATCTTTGATTAATTTTTCACCTCTTGGTACCGACTGTTGCTCAAGTGTCACCTTCCCGCTCTGTCCCCTAATGGCAGCTTTTTTTGACTCACTTCCACCGATGATAGATCAGTTAACCGCTTCCAAAAAAAGGAAAAAAAATCATAAGGCTAATTAAAGCAAAAGCAACACAACCCAGATGTGTGTGTGGAGGAGAGGCTGGATGTTCGCCAACCTGCTCTAGCAGGGAAATCAAGGCCTCATCGCTCAAATTAGCCGGTTCTCAAACTAAATTCGGTGAACGTTTGTGTCAGTTTTCTCAGACAACATTAGCAAAGGTGGTCCAGAGAGCTCTTTTTCAAAGGAGCCTCATAGTATAAAGTGCCTGTCACGTCAGTAATCGGCTGAGGAGTCATCCGGGTGGATTTCGTTCTATCAACAGAAAAACATACACGGTAAAGGATCCTGTCGTTGACAGGACAAATTTTACTTGGCGGAACACTACAGTATTAATATTCACCGAAACGCTTGGTGCTGTCAAACAGCATCCTGAATGATTTAAGGCTTTCAAAACACTGACCCCAATCTGAGGTTCTTACTGTAAATCTGTAGCAAAAACATGCCACCGACAATTAAATCATATTAAATGTGACAAATGTTTCACACCGTGTTTAGATTTGGGGGCAACGGGGTTCAGTGCGTTACAAAGGTAAACTCAAAGAGACCCTTTCATACGTTACAGCTAACGCAACTGAAGTCTGACGTGAAAAAAACAGCTGCCGAGCGACTGTTGTCAAACGCGCGCTGGAAAACAAACCAAAGGTAAAATATCTGAAGTTTCGCATTTCAGGTTACTGTCCCAATCACGTTTAGACACAAAAATGGGAGCTTTTAGTCTTCTAGCAGGGCTGGAGAGAGACTTCCTGTCAGAGCCGCCCATCTCCCATACAGCCGGGCTCTGCCGCCCTCACCGAGGAACCATGCTGGGACATCTGAACGAGGGAGACAGTCAGACCCATCAACACGACAGCATGACTCCACTATCACACAAACGCTCAAACACACAAACAGGATGCGGCGCTGAAGTGTTCACGGCTCACCAATGAGACCCCGCAGAACTCAAGGACCTGGCATTCTCCTCTAAATGATTTCCTGACATTTAAAAGACAATAAGCAAGCAAGCCAGATTGGTGAAGGAGGCATGTCATTTTCGGCACGCTGTTGCTCAACATCAAGGAAAATCAATGGTGCCTCCGCAGGGGCACGGAGAAGGAAGAATGGAGCTCCGTTTCAGGTCTGTTTGAACTCATTTTCTTTTCTCTGCAGTTGCCCCCTTCACGTATCCCCCCTCCCTCCCCCAGGCAGCCCCTCACAGCAGGCCTGACAGCTTGACACATTGACAGCTCGCGGTGAATGACAACTGATTTGTACAAATTTCAAGCCTTATAAATCTACCTGTCACAACAAGAGCATAAAAGAGCTCGGACCCAGCAGGTAATTCGAAAGATAGACCGAACGAAAGGTGGAGAGAGAGAGAGAGCTCCACTTTGACAGCACTGGATCAGTCCTCGGCTTCACCTCAAAAACACAAAAAAAGGTAGAAAACTCCTGCTGTCTTCCTCTGGTTAAACTTCATATAAAAGCCCCGCTCCCATTTTGTGGCCACCAGGCAGTCAATCCTCTCATTTAAAGATTTAAGAGGAAAAAAAGTCAGAGAATCGCTTTTGTTTTACACCGATATTAAAGGCAGCGCCACCTGCTACAAGCAGGATTACAGCAGCATTTTTCCCAGCCTGCACTCTGGCTGTGTAAATGAGCGGGCCCTTTTTTACGCTATTTAAACAATATCCCACACTGCACCAGGACTGCAGCTCCCCTCCAAGCTTTCATCTGTTCATAATGGCAGCCCCGGCAGGCAAGGCCTTCAGAAGCTGTAAATCCTCTCTGAGGGTGTATTTTTACTGCCAGAAATAAACTACCAGGTAGAAAAATCAATAGGGAATGACAAACAGAAAACTGGTTAATAATTCTGCCTGAGTTGTCTCTGCCATTTGAGCATCTGATGGCTCATTTGTGTTAGTCAATCGGTATGAGTTGGAGGCCGTTAAAATGATTGATATTAATGAGGATGCAGTCAGGATGACATCTGCATTCTAATTCATAACATCTGAATTTCACTTCTTGTTTGCGAAGATCTGAAGGCATCAGCTGCCATATGAGCTGCAAGCCTAAATTAAAATAAACTGCAAACTGCAACCCATCATAACCGCATCAGGCAAAACAATATTAAGAAAAAAATGTTTATATAAAAAGTTTATATTTTTTAATGTTATGCCACACACAAAAAAAAACTTAAACCGTTAAATCCGATGTTAAAAAGGCCTCTTTATTTTATTAGTTTTCTCATCTCTAAATGTATGATCAATGAAACCATTTATTTGCATTGACAATTCAAGCAACAAACTGTATAAAAAGAAATGGTAAAATATTAATTGAATTAATTTTCAATTAAAAATATAGTAAATAAAAAAAAAAAGCTAGGACTAAGTTAGAACTAAACCCAACATAGGACAAAAGGCAGAGGGCTGCACGATATATCGTTTCAGCATTGAAATCGCGATGTGCGCATCCCCGATAGTCAAATTGCAGGATGTGCGATGTTTAGTATTCTGATCGTAATTCCGTATGGACCAGGTACCAGGCTTCAAAACACAGGTGATTCTTGGATAAACTGCAAAGTTTAACCATCATACAATGAAGGTTCATCATTTGCATGTGTTTTGGGTCCATTCAAGCGATTTTAAAACATTCGAGTGCGAGAAGGAGCAAAATAGAGCTCAATTATGAACACACGCCGTTTTCTTTGCTCACACACAGACACCTTGTCTACACCGGACTCGACAGCTGCCGTGTCACAATGCCCCACGCTGCAACAGTTAAAGTCTACACTGTACGCGACAAAGTGACCTTTGCAAATAAAACTTTGTGTCAGTATGTCATTAATAGAACGTGGCATCAGTTTACTGTCAGGATTTGTCGTGTAGCACCGCATCCAGTGTACACAGCATCACTGATTATAATGGGTTCTATAGTATTGTTGCGTCACGCTGCACCGCTCACACAGATGCACATATACACCAAATTTCATTCACTTCTGCGTCTATTTGCGCCTGAAATGACACAGACAATGACACAAAATCATCAAAATGCATGTCTCTGCAAGTATCCTTGTAAACACAGTTGCTTATGGCTTAGGTGAAGGTAAACAATTAGAAAGAAAATGGATGTGTAACAGTGGTTCACAGCTGTTTAATGTTCCCGTTGCTTTCTGTGTCATGAATGTTAATCAAACAAAACACAGAAAAATCACTTTTGTAGCTTTAACAGATTTATTAGATTTAATTTATACAGTGTTATTTTACATTTGATTATTCAATTTCTGTACCTAAATACCATTAGTCTTACCTGAAACATATAAAGCACTGTTTATCTCATTTGTATCTTTTTTTCTGTTATATGCATCTATGCTAGTAATTTGTTTATTTTCTATGCTTATTTACTTACCTACAAAATCATCCCAATCATTGACTATTTTTTTTTTCTCCAAATAGAGCGTTTCAAGTCAGCTAGTGATTTTTTTTTTAGGTCAGTGTTGTAGGTATGTGTTTTATTGGTTGTTTTCACCCCTCTTCTCAGCCTCTACACTCCCAGTTTTTCAGTTTTACACGCCCATTTCTGGAGTCTTTTTCAGATCTAAGGTGTGAAAGACCAGTGTTGAAATGGGGGTTTCATGACACTTTAAATCAACAATTTAAATAAATAAATGCTACAATTTCTTTATCACCAAGTACATGCTAAAGAAAGTACTGTGGTGGATTTTAAGAGTTATTTAGTGTACTGGGAGAATTAAAAGGGCCTTTAACCTAGATAACTTTAGTTTTGAGCACTATCCTGTAAAATATAACACAAGACATATGTGGAAACCATAAACAACACATCCGATGTAAATTAAAGCATCAGATGATAGCTGATAAGATTAATCTCACTAACCCTGTTATTTGTGTTATTTGCAGAGTTGAGAACATAACCCAGACACTTCAGACTCCAAACAAAGGCTCTTTTCTTTAAGCGCTGCTATTTCAGACCTTGATAACACTTAAGTGCTTAGGAAAACAATGGCAAGACGAGAGCAGAGATAAACATGTTAGTGCATGCAAGTCATCTGCCTTCTATGAGAGCCTGGCTTCATAAACAAGCTCCAGCACCAGTGTGTTCTCTCCATGACCCTTGACCTCTGAACTTTGGTAAACATACAGAGACGTTCCCAGTGCACAATGATCCTGTGGCTACCGTGTGATTGGACAACCAGCATTCCTCTGAGTGCAAAAAATACAGCTATATAATTCAACGCTTGCAAGAGATGTGCAGGAAAATGATAGTATGATTATAGATGTGGAGAAATGCATCGAGTATGTCGCTCTCTGAGGTACAACCTATTACACTGGTCATTATATATGGAAAAATCAATGGGAAAGCACACTTGAATCACTAAACCAACATAGCTGATAGCACTTATTCAAAGACTAGTCAATACTTTAATTCTAACACTATTCGTTGTGACATTAATACATTTGCAGAGGTTTCAAATGAAACTAACCCCAGAGTGAGGCTATTAAAAGATCTAACTCACACTCTATCCTTTCAAAATCCTCTATTTTTGACCCACAACACTACATCTGTGTGAACCACTGTCAATCAGAAGAGTGACCCCTCTTAAATGGTTCTTAAATCTCTCTATGCAGAATTGGTGTGGTTATTTGATTAAGATTTAGCCCAATGAATGCTCCCAGGACAGGCCTCTGCTCGGGCCAAAAAAGGAGGGTGGGAAGCCCAGGGATTAAGTGTGACACTCCCACTAATGCAGTCAAACTGTCACCCAGATCAAAGGGCCCTGCAGGAGATCGAAAGGAGCTTGGGCAGGTGTCCCCTCCTATTCTAATGCCAAGACAAGTGCATGAACTCTTATCGGCAGAGAGACAGCGCAGTTACCGCCACATCCCCATTCGCTTCCCTCCTCATTAAACGTGCCGCAAGTGAAGGACCAAAGCTCACCTATCAAACCAATATGTTTGTTATCAAATTAAGCAAATCCAAGGCAAACTTTAGTTAATTTAGCCACAATCCCACTATCTATACCTATAACTCTGACGTGAAAAACATTCATTTTAGTGAGGCCTTTGTCCCAGTTGGTCATTTACCAGGATGCCAAGAAAGCAATGTAATTGCAACTTTTATGAAGTACAATTAAGTAAAATTTCACTTTGCTTAAACAGGCCCATACCCCTTATTAAGGTTTGATTTAGCCTTTGCGGCACTCCACATTATTTTATACAGCTCAATGATACACTCCAGAAGGAAGTGTTGAAAGGTTGCCAACTCCATTATGTTTATGCAACATTAAGCACATTTTCACCCTTCAGGAATATACATTCAACACAGCTTCCTGTATAATTCTACACATTAATCACTTTCATAAGTGAAGCATTAGAAATGTAGGATGAGGCATATGTCGACCTATCAAAAAACAAAATACATGCGCAAATAGATTATGCAACACAATTAATGTTTCAAAATGGCTGATTGAAAAACAAGCACATATGAAATTCAATATAAAAGCAATTGAGTAAAACAGCTGCAGCCAAGTAAGCAGTTTCTCAGAGGAAAATATTTTTTTTCTTTGAGTAGTTTTTGGCAGGGTCCAAAATTAAAACACTGGCCAATGGCAGTCCATTATGGTCCATAAATTATTTTTACTAACCATGAAACTCTACTTTGTATGTTTAAATAATAATAATAATAATAATAATAATAATAATAATAATAATAATAATAATAATAATAATAATAATAATAAACTATTATTATCCCCTATACATACATATATACACACACACACTTGCTCATGACAAAAAAAATTCTGGGTTTTTTATTATTATTATTATTATTATTAATTAATTTTTTTTTATAGATGAGAATAAATAAACAAACTTGTGATCAGAGGCAAAGGAACAACATAAAGTGGGATGGACACATTAAAAACCTTAACTGCACGTCTCATGAATATTAATTAGGTGACAAATTCTAAACCTGATTTGCTGAATGGCAAAAAAGTGGGCTACAAACAAAACAGAACTAGTTAATTATTCTGATTATTATGTTATGATCATTTTATTTTTAGTTTTAAGGAGGCATGTTGGAAGCAGAATCAGCATGAGACACAACAGGTAGACAGTTTGTATGTCTTTGCTTTGAATCATGCTCTTACATCAGCGATGCTCATGCTATCATTCCTGCAATTGGACTTAGAATGAGTTACTCACCAGCTGAGTGGTGTATTTATTAGGAACAGCTGCATAATACATGATTTATTTAGCTGCCAAAGCCAATTTTTACTCGCATTCAGCTCTTAGTGAGTGCAAATTTGGGACCCTAGTTTTTGGGTTCTTAAATACACACAGATCCCGCTGTTATTACTGCTACTGGGTCGTTTCTTTATTTTAGGTCTATTCAGACAAAATTTGTTTGCGTGTATAGACTTTACAGCCATTAGCATGAGCATAAATGTATACAGGTGCTCTCCGAGGCTCTTTGGTGACATCACCACAGCTTGTCCTTGATAGGATTTGACTGCGCGCCTGGCCAGAAACGCCTAGAGCAGCTCTGCATACACGCGGTGAGAAAGAGACAAGAGGGAGAAAGAACTTGCTCCATAGTCACACAATTATTAAGGCGGCTGAATGGTTCTCATTAAGGCATCTGAGGCGCAGCTGGTCACAGATCCAGCAGGTCAGCTGTAGTTCAGCTGAAGGTCTTGTGATCAGGGGCTTGGCTGGAGTTAGCGGGGAGGGAGAGGATGACTGATGGCCATGGGGTGAATGCCAAAACTATAAATCGAACTGAGCTTGACCCACAGCCCCTATAAAGTTTATTTACATTTTCACATTGCGTCCACTTCTAAAACTTCTATGTTTAGATGATTCGAAGAGACGTGAAGCAATGATCCGTCTGGCTCTTGTATGGGTAGGTGGTTGAACACACTTTATCCTCTACTGACTTGTCTATCCCTATCCATAACTGTGAAGTAAATTGAAAGGATCTTTTATATTTTGTGTGCTCTAGTGGAGGGTTTCTAATTATACTTCTCCCTCCGTTGTTAAGCTGCCCAGAAGCAGTGAGGCATTTTGAGGCCTTTCATGCTTTGTGCAAGATTTCATTTCAGTCTTAAATACTAACAAAACTTGAATTACCTTAAGTGCTCTTTTGTTGATGTTTTCTAGTCTTAAGTAATGATTAATGTACAGACAGACCAGCTAACATAGCCTAGAAGGCCATATCTTTTGTCTATTTTCATTCCTCAGCCCTTATTCATTCAAATCACAAAAACTACCTTCATTTTACATTTTCATCTCTTTAGCTCACAATGGCCGTCTGTTGGGCCATACCAGCGCATTTAATCAGGGCTGCGCTCGTAAATTTGCAGGTAATGACAGAGAGCAAAATACCCATGAAGGTAAAAAGGAGCAGCTACCGCCAAGCGCGCTTTTTTAGGAGGGTGTAAATAAATAAAGCTAACATCCCGCAGTTTGGCGTTCCAGCAGCCTCTGAGCGGATCTTTTTGATGTTGGCGCCTGTAGTGAAACCTTGTTTGGACAGCCATAGGGTGAAGCTGCCAGGCTTCCAGCCCTGCCAGAGAACACAGGCTACTGAGGAGGAGCACACAGGGGTCCTCTCAGCCCTGTGAGGGGAGATTCTATCACCTTGGCGGGGAAAAGAGGCTCGGTATTATTAGACCCCATCAGGGAAACTCTGGCTGACAATAAGTCCCAGAGTGCTCTCTGATGCAGACACAGAGGAAGATATGGGGTGGAGTCCAACTATCTTCACAGCATCAAACGCTGTCACTCAACAGCCACTGCCACGGTCCACCTTACAACAGAGCCAAAAATTTAAAGGGAAATTAAAATCAGGCTAAATGCTGATCATGAGAAATCTAAATGTTAGATTTCAGTAAATGAAATTAATTCAACATATAAATGTGAAACAATATACTTTTAAGTTTATATTACATTAATATTATTTTATTTCAATACATTTTATTTTTTTTAAAAATAGAAAAATTATATTAAAAATGTTATTATTGTGAAAATTTATGTATATTATATTTTGCGTGTGTGTGTGTGTGTAAATATACAATTCTGTTTAAACATTTGTTAAAAAAACTATATTTGTTATTTTTTTTGTATTTGTAATATTAATAAATTTTTATTTTTATTTTTTTACTATAACTGTTGATGTTGTTGTTGTTATAAATTTATAAATTCTCATTATTAATACTACTAATTTTTCCAATTGTTCTTTAATTATAAACATAACTGAGACATTTCATGGAATATTTAAATGAAAAAATAAGTCACAGCAGAATTATTAAAAAAGGGGCATTAAATAAAGGGTGAAAGATTTAAGAGAAATGCTTAAAGTCAATAATAATTTTTCCTTCAATAAATGTGCATTTTAACCAAAAAAACATGTTGGCAAAAAACCGAAAAGGGAGAAAAAAAAAAAAGTTCATGAACATGTCAACTACCCACACATCTAGCTTCCCTTAAACACTATTTTTGATTTTAAGTACTTCTAGTTGCTACTGAAATCATGAGTGGGGAACAAACTTATGCCTTGAGCATTTGCTGCAGTTATAAAATAAAACCATTATTTCATGAAGGGCCTGTCAAAAGCAGGGGAAGAGGGAAATCAAAACTCAGCATAAAATAATAATTCAGCTGTGTTCTGTGGTAAAAAGGCTGCGCGGCCTTGTGTGAGAAAGCGGAGAACATGCCTAAGTTATTACTGCAGGAAGGCAATCTGTCAAATCTGGGCTGTTTTGGCATGGCAAATACCACTGGTGAGATCAGAGAGCCACATTCTGCTTGCAATTACTGCTAAAGGACCTTGGATGCAGGCAGCCTGCTATCAATTATTTCCCTGGCCTCAGACACTTGGAGCTGTCAAACTGGTACTGTCTTCTGTTTTGTAACAGTACAGGAGAGGGTCTTGAGCGGCGGTCTTTCAGACATTTGAATAGTTTACGCTATTAAACGTGTTGTTACAGACCCGGGCACCTCCCATTTATTCCTGCTGTCTCGTCTCTTTTTCCCCATTGTCTAACCACTGCTAACTTCAGAAAGTGCAGTGTCTACAGTGCTGCCATTCATAGCCGTGGGTTTTAACTAGGGCTGCCAATTTAATATGTAAATTTATAAACATTGAATAAAAAAAAACTTTGACAACTATACTACCCCAATCCAAGAGGACAAACGCATCTGCTCATATGTATGAGCACGAGTCAGCACTTCACACCGCCCTGCTTTAAATGATAATCACACAGTCAATTATTGATCAGAGGGTATCAAACGGGTCTGGTGGAGATCTGCATATGCGTCAATGAAGCATTTATCCGAACAAGTGCTGCTGTGTAACCCCGCATCCTTCAGGGATAAAAGGGAGCATGGGGAAATTAATCATTTTTCCACAGCGTGACAGCACTTTGGCCTGATGTGGATAACCCATCCCCTAGGGCAGACCTCTAGATCATCCAGGGCTGTTGCTTTGGCAAGAAATGGACCATTTTCCCCCCGGTCCCCTGCCAAGTCCTGGGACCTTATGGCTGAAAATTGCATTCTTATGGTAAGCAAATGTGCAGTAAAGCAATAGCAAAGTTGCATGAATCTATCAGAGAGGAAGTTGGAAAAGTTCATTATTCAGAGTCAGGAAAAGAAGACATGTTCTGAGAATGACCCCGCGAGTCAAAATGGCTGGTCGGTTTAGATGTATGTAATGGACGCATGCCTACACATTAACATGGTTATATAAGGCTAATGTGAGGCAGAACAGCCTTTTCTTTCTTTGAACATTTTAAGGCCACAAACTTTTAGCGTGAAACCATAATGACTAAATAAATCCCAAATATTGGTGTCTTGTACATGTTTCTTCCAATATTTCAGTCCTAAATCAAAGGTATTAAAGGGATAGTTAACCCAAAAATTAAAATTCTGTCATTAATTACTCAGCCTCGTGTCATTCCAAATCCATTAGACCTTCAATCATCTTCAGAACACAAATTAAGATATTTTTGATGAAATTCAAGAGCTTTCTGACCCTACATAGACAGCAATGTAACTGCCACATTAAAGGCCCAGAAAGGCAGTAAGGACATTGTTAAAATAGTCCATGTGACATCAGGGGTTCAACTGTAATTTTACGAAGCTATGAGAATACTGTGTGTGTGCAAAAAAAACAAAAATAATGACTTTATTCAACAATTTCTGTCTCAGTCAATGCAAGTTCACGAGAGTACCACGAGAGAACTGGCAGAAGTGAAGAAATTGTTGAATAAAGTTATTATATCTGTTTATTCTTGTAGCTTTGTAAAATTACGGTTGAACCACTGATGTCACATGGACTATTTTAACAATGTCCTTACTGCCTTTCTGGGCCTTGAACGTGTCAGTTGCATTGCTGTCTATGGAGGGTCAGAAAGCTCTTGAATTTCATCAAAAATATCTTAATTTGTGTTCTGAAGACGAACAAACGTCTCACGGGATTGGAACGATATGAGGGTAATTAATGACAGCATTTTTAGTTTGGGGTTATCTATCCCTTTAAAGTTTAAAGACTAACATAAAACAGCTCCATTGAAATGTAATGCACTCATTGTCTTTCGTTTCCCCACACAGGATTGGCAATCTATCTAAAGTTTACTGATCAACAACAGAGAAAAGCCCTTAAAAAGAAATCTAAGTCTGTGACTAAACGCACGCTGCCTGTTTAGTCGAATAGGATGTCATTTCTAGGAAGTAAACATTGAATAATCTCTCTTTTCATCATTGCCATGGCAACACTAGCTTTTGTAAGACATCAACCACAAAAAAAAAATCAATCAAATTTAGTTCCTTCTCTTTTTGCACCTGTATAGTGAACTTTTGCCTGCTTGCATTTTCTCGTCTATTGATCCTGTGGATTTATTTTTATAGAAAATTAAAGTTTGATTTTAAGCCATGGGTTCCTTTATCTCTCCATCCCTCAATAGGTTTAGTCATGCACAGAGAAGGTGCTTAGACCTTCCCAAAGACTTTCCTCTGAAGCGCAGGGAAACGTAGGCTGTCAGCGGCCTTTGTGTGGGGTTTACAGCTTAAACCCATTGCCCTATACATTTGGTGACCCCTTTTTCCAGAATGTGAAAAGTTTTTTCCAACATCAAACTCTGGATTATCTTTGATTTCCTCTCAGGTGAAAGAAGTTTTAACTCCCGAGCTGTGGATCTGACAGACAAAGGGGAGGAGGGAAATGTTTAGTCACCACATTATCAGGAGCCACTTACCACTTGTCTGAAGCATTTTTCTTCCACATGCTAATTAACATCTCCTACTACCCCCCCACCCCACCCCTTCAGCTCGTCCCTTCCCCCCAAAACTCTCTCTCTTTGGCTTAAGGCCTCGTCTTGCTTCAGGACAAGGCCTGACATATCAAGGCAAAAGCCATTTGCATGCAAATTCAGATCAAAGGGAAACTCTCAGCCCACATTTGTCACCTTTTTGTGAGGAATTTCACTCGTGCTAAATAAGCAGTATTGATAAGTTCTTATAAAATTTAATCATTTCCAATTAACTATTTAACAGCGCCTTGAAATTGTTCCAGGAGGATTTCTCTGGCCGGCTACTTTGATGGCTCATTGTGATGATTCAGTGTTATGGAGGTAGTTAAAAGTAAGAGTGGTGGAAAATGACCAGCTGAAGATAGGAGAACATCAAAGCACAAGCTGTCTGTCTGTGATCTCTTCAAGAAGAGGACATAAGCTTGTACCTACATCCACGTCTTTGCCACACCTTTCCTCTTTCAACTGAAACTTTAAAAGAATTACAGGTAAAAGAACCATACATATCTTTCCCACCTAATTATTCTTTAAATCAGGTGAAAAAAAGTAAATGTTGTCTTATTAGTCTTATAACATTTTGATATTTTATTTATTTATATTACTATTATTTTATTTAAAATGAATTTTTCTTATTGTTGTATTTGTCAAATATAATGTTTTAAGACTCTTTATATATTTATTATTTTATATTTTTATGCATTTATGTATTTATTTGTTTTATTATTATTATTATTATTATTATTATTATTATTATTATTATTGTAACAATTTTTTAGCCTTATAACATTTTATTTTACATATTTTAGATTTGTTTTTATTTTATTAATGTTTTCTTTGATACAATTTTAGATTTGTATTTCTTTTATTAATGTTTTCTTTGATAAAATTGAAAATGGATTGTTATTATTACTATTAATAATAATAATAAGAAGAAGAAGAAGAAGAAGAAGAAGAAGAAGAAGAAGAAGAAGAAGAAGAAGAGTAAAGTCTTAAGAGTTAATAAACATTACATTTTTAATGTTATATACTTTGTTTTATAAAAACTATTATTATTATTATTATTATTATTATTATTATTATTATTATTATTAGTCATAACATTTTACTTGACATATTTTAGATTTTTTAATTGAACTTACTGTTAACTTTTTTTAAATGATCAAATTTAAAAATTACTACTACTAATACTACTACTTCTACAACTATTAATAGTCTTAAGAGTTAATAAACTCTTTTTTTTTAATTTTTAAATTAATGTTATATACTTTATTTTTGTTTTATAAAAACATTATTATTAGTCTTATAACATTTTACTTTACATATTTTAGTTTTTTTATTTAACTTAATTACGGTTTACTTGTTTTTTAAATTGATAAAATTGAAAAATGATTATTACTACTACTACTACTTCTACTACTACTACTACTACTACTACTACTACTAGGGATGTTCATTTTAACCGGTTAACTGTTAACTGACCGTTAAGAATGTTGACCGATTAATACAATCAGTTAAACAGTTTACCAAAATATTTAAAAAGGTTAGCTACATGGTTAAAATATGCTATGCGTATAAAAAAAAAAAAAAAAAGTCGCATATAATAATTAATATATTAATATAATAATTAGCATTTTATTATTTCATTCAGAAATAGCTAATGCCGACGCGAAATGTTTACAAACATTATAATAAACCTTAAACATAGCTAGGCTATTTTAGTTCCCCTCACTCCACAACAAATCCTTTCAATTAACAGTATTTAGAAAAGAACAAGAAATAAAAATAGGCCTTATAAGTTACAGCAATATAAACGAGAATTCAAAACGAATTCATTAGCTAAAACGTAACTGAAACCAATGCTGGGTCTCTCATTCGACACAAAATCAAATGTTTCCGTATTCGCAATGTATTTGAATGCCAAATTATTATTTATTATGTAGCCTACTTCACTCGTGTTCCAATATCCACGTAAAGCAAAATGTTTTGCATAACATCACAGCGGTACGGTGATAACACTTAACAGCACTGATTTTACTACATACTTAAACTGAGCAGTGTTTTTTTTTTCTTATGTTTGACTGACTGTATTTTATTATAATGATGTACAGGCTGCATTTTCAAGGTAGCAAAGCTTAACTGTGAGTGCTCAAGCAGCGCCAGCGCAATCACTTGAATTTTTTCCTTCTAACAGTGGAAGCAACTACTCCTTTTTGTCAAAGATAATCAGAATTGTAAACGGTTTGCCTTTATTTGTGTACATTCACAATAAAAACAAATCTTTGTGCGTAAAATAAGCCTAAAGAAAAAATGCCGCTTTCTGCCGTCTGGTTTCCTTTTGCGCAGCACAAAAATTAACCAAAACTGTGTTTTTCGTTCATTTTCTTAATTTATTATTTAAGTAAAAATATATTTCTTGTATAGGCCTATATATATATATATATATATATAGCCTAGCTTTATTATGTTTTTCTCTGCTCGCATGAAGTGCTGCAGGTGCGTGATATGATATGGCCATGTGAATCTTCATGTTCTGTTGTTTGCTGCTTTTTTGCACATGTAAAATTAATCCCGGGAAACAAATGTTAGTATTTTTAACGGGTCACAGTCACTTATCCTTTCTAATTTAATTCAATTCTAATTTAAAATAATCTTGTCAGTTAACGGTTAATAATCGGTTAATGAGCGTCAGTTGTCGGTTAGGAAAAATAACCGAAATGAACATCCCTAACTACTACTACTACTATTTCTTCTTCTATTAATGAAGTCTTAAGAGTTAATAAATATTACATTTTTAAATTAATGTTATGCACTATATTTTTGCTTTTTAAATAACCCAGTAGTAGTAGTATCATTTTTTATCAATCATTTATTATAATTCTTTATTCATGTTTGGGGAAAGCAATTTCTAAATAACAATAATAAATAACAAGCATTCATTTAAATAATCACAGTGTAAGCAACATTCATATTAAAAGATTCCTTTCAGAAGTGAAAAAATTATTGCTTCCAGGCAGACCTCATAATGTGTCACATTATAATATCAAATCTACTTCTCGGAGAGTTTGTCACATATCGGCTGACAAGTGCGGCGCTTTGCTAAAATCCAGCGACACTAAAATACCTTAACTGTTTCCAGGGGAATGCCACGCACGGTTCATATGCGGCAGATCACAGAAAATGGCCACCACAGCTCGCCTGCTCCCATCAATCAAGCCGCAAATGGCTCTTCAGACACTCCCACAATTCATTTTCCAGGGCGCCTTACGTGACCACCATCTTGAAAATAACAAGAGTGAAAAACTAAGGGGAGAGCAGAGGGCTTTAAAATCACTGCCAAATGTTCCCTTTTAACAATAGGCTCAAAGCACATCATCGGATGAGAAGCCTCAACGTATCCCAGGTGGACTTTGGCAGCGGGTATGAGAGGGATTACTTTCAATGTTCCTCTTGTTTGAAATTTTTACATCCGCAGACACGCTCTTCCCTTTTCTATCCACCCTCCCATCCTCCCCACACAAACATTCACAGGCCTGAATCAGATTTACAGCAACTGTCAAAGTCAGGGATGACAGACAAATTCATCTTCTCTTCATGAGTTTACATCCCAGGCATCTGCACTGCTGATCTGGCCTTAACAAGCGCCAGGTCTCTACAAGCTGTCTTTTAAAGTTGATGTTTTCATGGCTGGAGATGAATTGCCCTGTCATGAGAATCTATTTATACAGCAGTTAGAGGGTGGGGCTTTGGTTCCAGGACAGCATGATTTCATGGGCTGAGGTCCCCTTGAAGCATCTGTTAAAATCTGCTTCTGTCAACCCCATGTCTGCATAGGACAACTTCTTGTTTCTTTTAAGCTGCACCTCCAGCTTACCTTTCTGCGTAGCGTCACAGGCAACCCTGTGCCGCTCTCGCATTTGTCAACAGCAATCTCCAGAAAGGAGAGCACTTTAACTTGATTGTCGCAATTACAGAAAATGTATTTGCTTGGTGTGCATGGTTAGGGAGACGTGCGAGTACATCTATCACCAGACTGGAGTCTTGCGCAACACTGACCGGTGCGTGGATCACTCACAACATCCAACTCAAACAAACCATGCAGGCACCAGACAGGAAGCATGCACTGGCTAAATGAGCCTTAATGGTAACACAGGTTACATATATTTAGATTGGCTGTAGATGACTATTACTTTATCACTTAAACAAAGAGAGCTGAAGAAAAGCTATTACCCAGGCCTGCTCATTAGTAAAATAGCAAATTAGCCTAAAAGCACAGTGACATAGTGTAATCAGCTACTTTAATACAAGCAAGTAAAAAAAAAAAAAATTCTGTGCTGTTCATAAGTTTGCAGGCAAAATAATATTTTTTTTAAATAATAAATACTTTTATTCAGGGAGAATGCACTAAATATATGATGAGACGATTAAAAAAATTCACAATATTCAATATTATTATTTTTTTGTTGTTTCTTCTAGGACCTTAAAAAATAAAAAGTAAATTAATAAATAATGAAAAAATTATTAAATGATTAAAAAAAGATGACAACATTAAAAGCAGAATGCCATAAATGTACAGTTTTCACATTAGATCCATGTTTACGTGATTTTGAGGTTTTCATATTTGTTATGTGCATATATTTTTTTTTTATTTTTTGTTTTTTTTTTTTTTTTTTAGGATTCCACAATATAACTGTTTTTAATACTATAAAATATATAGATTTGGTGAGCAGACTTAAAAAAAATAAAAAGTCTATATATATCCAATTTTAGTTTCACACACACACATTATATATATACATACATACATACACACACATATATACATATATATATATATATATATATATATATATATATATATATATATATATATATATATATATATATATATATATATACATATATATATACATATATATATACATATATATATACATATACATATATATACATATATATACATATATATATACACATATACATATATATACATATATATATACATATACATATATATATATATATATATACATATACATATATATATATACATATACATATATATATATACATATACATATATATATATATATATATACATATACATACTATATATATATATATATATATATACATATATATATATACATATATATATATATATACATATATATATATATATATATACATATATATATACATATATATATATATATATATACATACATATATATACACACATATATATATATATATATATACACACATATATATATATACACATACATACATACATACATACATACATACATACATACATACATACACACACACATACATACATACATACATACACACACACATATACACATAAATATACACATATTATATATATATATATATATTAGGGCTGTGCAAAAAATCGAATGCGATTTTCATGTGCATCTCATCAGTAAAGACGCTCCTGTAATTAGTAGTGTATCTCCAGCACGTGCGTTAAGATCAGGGTTGCCAGGTTTTCACAACAAATCCTGCCCAGTTGCTTCTCAAAACTAGTCCAAAACTAGCCCAATCGCGTTTCCAGGAGGTTCCCCGATAAAAATTGCATCCCAGGATTAAAATATACGTTTTTTTGGCAGGGTTGCCTTGGTAAAATTCGCATTTTAGGGGCTAAATATCACATTAACCGCAGACTTGACAACACTGGTTCAGGTAGAGCAGCATTTACTACACAGAGCAATAGTCCACCGACAAGCTACACAAAATCGCTTTCAAAATCGACAAAGAATCGCCTGCGATTTAAAAATCCATTTTGTGTAGATTGTCAGTGAATTACGGCTCTGCGTAGTATGTTCACGATTGGTATATTAGCACAAGTAAATCAAATAACAAAAAAACATTTTGAAATTGTCATCAGTCATACCAGTTTGGTTTGTCAAAACATAGCTTAGAACAGGTTAGAAAGGAAAAACACTCATGCATATTCAAAGGTTTGATTTCATAAACTACTGATGAAATAAGCATGTGATACGTTTCCTGTTTGTACAGCTTAATAGTACATATGACCTGCCACCATATGATACAGTCAGGGTTTAGCACAGAAAAACATGATATCTGATGAAATGCACAAATCATATTGTTTTTGAGAAGCTAAAAGTATGTACAACTTTAAGATATCTGGTTCTCCAAAAATTGGCATTCAAGTCACTTGCCTGTGTCCTTGTCAAACTTGAAAATTTCAGATTCACAATTCAAAAAAGGTGATCTGCCTTGAGTTGACAGTAAAGCACTCATGAATGCAGCCAGCCTCTCAACGGCAGATGAAACTGACTTTGCCATGGAGAGAGTTTGCGCTGTAATTCATCTTAAAATGGATTGCTCTGTCACCTCTACTAACACTTACTGAGAGCACCCATCAATACTTTTTGTCAAAAGCTGCACACTAGGTAAGATGCGCCATCAATCACGATTTACATAAAATGCAAAAAGGCTCTCCGTAGACAAGCCTGCTAGAGGTTGATTTTACCTGGAAAGCTTTTCTAAGGACATGGGTCAGCATGTGCAAATAGAGAAATGCTGTCAACCATGTCAGTCATGAGCAAACAGTATACAGCTTGAAAAAAATCCGTATATTCACAATGAAACTACTACTGTCAATTTACTTCCTGTGTCATACCAAGAGTTTTTCATCACTGCTTTTCAAGCACACAAAAAAGAAAACTGCATCAGCTATATTTATTCACCCGATGTTTATGGTGGCACGTCAAACTGTTTAAAACAGACCTGAAAAACTGATCCGGGCTTGAATGAAATGATGAAAATGACATATTACCAAATGTCAAAAATGTATACCAATCGTGATTAGTTCACTTAGAAAGACTTCATAAGTATCTGTGAAGTTTCAACACAGGCTCTCTCAAGAGAAACCAACAAGGCTCAGTGTTAAAGATAGCCACAGACGGAGGATGAAAGATGGCTCCCCTAGTCATCCTAGCCAGGACCTGCCTCACAATGTTTGGACAAGTGCAGAAAGTTGGGGGAAATAAATATTTCAGCTCTCTGCAGGCTCTCGAACCCATTCAGATTTGTCTGTAAATAAGGCTTATTTGCTATGAAACACACACGCCGGTGGAAACTTGTGCTGGAGCGCTTCAGATGTTTGTCACGCCGAATGTTCGCTTCAACACCATCTATGACTGATGAGTGATTTACCACGCTTGTATAACGTCCAACCCTCCCACACGGATCTCATGACATCACACACGGTGCCGTGACAGCCATCCGAGACGCATTGAGCCGTGATCGGGTCCGCAGCCAACCACCGCTTCTCCATGCTTCACTGTAAACAGTTTGGACAAATATTGGGAGCGTTCATTAATTTATAAGGATGTCTGTGTAGTTTTTGGACCCGGGCCTTCACTTATTTGATACGGTGACATGCAAAGCTTTCCATTAAATTTGAGTCTATCAGCAGCAGTGCAAAGAAAACATTCGCTAAGTCAAAGTGACGCTGTTCGTTCCAAGCCGAGGGACGCGTTTGGAAACGCCGCAACAAATGCTCTTTAATAGAAACGTACAAGCTTATGAAAGAAAAAAACCTTCATATTCATACACAACACACAACTCCCTGTCTGTTTTTCGCACACACCAAATTCAATTTGGAAACCATCATTTAGCTGCAGAGAGGAGGACAGGAAAGTCATATTGGTATAATGCTCATATTATCAATCATCTTGACGTTTTATTGGCTTTATCACTGTACATGCCATTAAAATGATGTCTGGCTCAGACTGTCAGGGGCAAACATTAAACAGACCAGGATTAAAATGCACATCTCGAACAAGTCTCCCTCTCCCTCTTAAATGACTTCCCAGTCAACAGCACAAGCCGCTTTAGCCTTTGAGAAATGCACCAGGTGTTATAAGTCAACACTTTCAGTGACAGGCCGATAGTGTCAGATTTACAGAGATGCAAAATCTCTCCTGGATTCATGTACTGCTGCATAAAAAAAAAAAATAAAAAAAAAAGTGCGTAAAATGGAGAGTTATGAACTACTGGATCTCCTTTAACATGTGCGCTCCTCATCAAAAGTCAACGGCCAACTCTTCAGGCACCGGACTGATATGCTAATAATGGTGCTCATAAGAAAACATTAATATTACCACTTGCGCCATTAAAAGTCATTTTGGTGGTTCGCAGAACTGTGAGGAAAGTAAATATCCATAATTCAATGGATCCTGACAGTTAAAAGCTTGTAAATGGATGTTTAAATGCTACCGCTGTAGCCAAGCTGGCAAATACACTATAAAACTGAATAATTCTCCTTTACAGCATTTAATCAGAGGTAGGGTTCAAAATACAGAGATCCAGAGCAATGGACAAGTACTTACACAGATATATTACATCTTTTTACATATGTAATAAAAAACTATTGACAAATTACATGGGTCAGATGACACATAACAGCATCTACAATAAAGAAGAGGACAAATCTTTTAAAACTTGTATTGCGAGTGTATGCTTACTATCTAAGGTATTCACATCACTGTATGCATTAATTGTAATTTTAAATGTTTGATAAAATATTAAATAGGCAAATAAAAGATAATAGGCAAAAAAAAAATCAGTGTCAAAACATTGTCCTATACTTGCTTTGTTGAAGCAAAGACTATTGGAGCATGTTTTTCAAGAAAGTACTATTTTTGCCTTTTTACATCAAATTGCCACATTCAAATTCAGTATGCTACTGGCTGTTACTTTGTAATTATTTAGACTCAAATACATATATATAAATGCAAGTACAATTTAAGCTATTCAGGCTGGTAATAGCTCCATATTTTATAGGTTAATTAATTTAATGACTGTTAATGAATTTATAATTCAGACATTGAATTTAAGCATTATTTGTATGTTCAATAAAACATGTCTTTCAGTGTTATATTATACTTATTTTTAGTTATTCTTGCTCAACATTATCTGTATTAATAGTTCACGAAGTAATTGTAGTTAATGGTAAAAAAAAAAAAAAAAAAAAAAATAGCATTCAAATTTTTGTATTTTTTTACAAGAAGAAAATTTCTCATTTAAGTGAATTGTTTAAACATGCTTTGTTACATTTACTAGCAATTTCGAAATAAAATGCTTTCCTAGCTTCTTCTCTTTTTTTTGGAAGAATACGGCATATCATTTAGTGAACCCACTTAATATTACATGTCTGTAACTACTATGCACTTACATTTAAATAAATATTTGGTTACACTATTTTAAGGTGTCCTTGTTATACATTTAAGTACCGAGTAATATTAATTAACTACATGTATTTAGGTTAGGGTTAGGATTAGGGATTGGCTTGGAGTTACTTGCATGTATTTATGCATAATTTATTATCATAATAGTAAGTACATGTAACGTGTAACAAAGACACCGTAAAATAGTGTAACCAAATATTTGATACGAATGCACTTATTGTGTACATGTTTTTACTAGTGCTGTCAAATGATTAATTGCGATAAATCGCATCCAAAATAAAAGTGTTTGTTTACATAATCTGTGTGTATTGTACACAGACACACAGCATATATTTTGAAAATATTTACATGTATATAATTATATTCATATAATTTATATCATATATAAATATATTTAATATATAAACAACATATTTTTCTTAAACATATACATGAATGTGTGCATTTATATATACATAAATATATACAATACACACACATTATGTAAAAAAAAAAAAAAAAAAAAAAAAAAACCAAACTTTATTTTGGATGCAATTAATCATTTGAAGCACTAGTTTTTACACTGTACTTACTTACGTTTAAAAATACCTTCATGTAATTACATCAATTAATATCTGTAGTTACCCCACCTCAACAGCAGCAAAAGTGTTTTGCAAACCAACATGAACACAAAAAGTACACCGTACATAATTTATTGTACTATACACAATAAATCCTATACTATGTGTAATAATAAATAAATGCTATGATGTACAATTCTATGCACTATACACAAGTACATAAAAGTGTAATGCCTAAGTGGGACCCTTTTAGGTGAATCTGTTTGTTTCAGCAACCTGACTGAGCCAGTATTGACTCGACCAGTATCACGAGTTTAGGAGCAGGATCACCTGTTTTTCTGAACAATGGCAAACCGGGTGAGAGTTTGAAACTTCAGCAGTCATTATTCATGCAAATTTGTTTGGTGCCTCTAGCAGTGCAGAAATTACACACTTCAACTTGAAAATGAAGAGCAGATGAAGTACAGCCATTAAAATAATCTGATTACACATCTAAATCTCACACATCTGCTTTGGAAAACAAGATATTAATCCAAAAGCCAATGAGCTATGCCTCTTCCAAAAGCATTCTATAAATAGTGAGGCCCATTCCATCTCCTCGCTCTCCATCCCAGTGCAAAGCAGTCGCTCCAGGCAACTCATCAATACTGCACTGCTGCACAAAAGATGCCCAGTTCATCTTACTTGTAATATGGTGAAAATCTCCTTTTGTGAGAGAGCAGTTCACTTGCAGTCATGAAATATGTTATTGTGTCTATCCTCGTCCCTGGCGAACAATGTTGTCCTTTCTACTGCTGAGCGAGGCCTGGAGACTCCCTTCACACTCACTCAATGGACTCCAGTCACTACACATTAAGCATCACAGCTTTGGACCATATTAAAATAATTATGACATCACTCTTCTGGCATATTTCTGCACAAAGGGAATGAGTGCATATTTTTGCCCACAGCTGAATGTGGAGGAAGAGGCCCAGCTGAAAAAACTCAAAGTCCTGTTTAATATCCAAAGCTCTTCTAGTCTCAGTTAAATATAAAATGATCTATGGGCCGCAGCGCTCTTGATGGAGAGCCTTGCAGAGTTGCATCATTCTCCTTAATTCCATTCATGAGCCTTTCCCCATCGCTTTTTTGGCCGTTTGTCACATTTCTCCATTATTCATTGTGTTGGGTGAAAGATGGATTCACTAGGATAATGCATCAGTTCCAGCTTTCCACTCTAAAGAGACTAGCACATAATAATGTGTATGAACAAGGGCAGGCGATGATATTTTTCTTTGTATAGAAACAAAGGAACATTATTTAGATGTGTTTGGTGTGAATGCATAGAATAAACTATATATTGATCCATGAGCATCAATGTAGGCAAACGGTTTGAGCATGGCAGAAGATATTTGTTTGACACCAAACTGGATTTGGTTTTGGTAGGATAAGTTTTGGATTTTCTTTGCTTTCGACTGACGTTGTCGTGATGCCAAAATATCAGTAGTAGATACAAATACCTGTACAATTTCAAGAGATTCCAAAAACCAATTCTGACACTACAGCAAAATCTATAGTGCATTTTATGCTTTCCTTTGTACAAATAAATTGACAAAAAACGGCATTATGGCATTTCTGAATTTTTTTTTTTTTTTTTTTTTTTTTTTTTGCAATTTCCTGTTTACAATCACGATGGCAAACCAACTCTGTTAACATAATAAATCTCCAATATGACCATAACTAGCATAATACATTATCATTTACTTTCAAAAACAAAAGGTTCTTTATTGGCATCTGTAATTGAACAACATTCATGTAGACTTTCCACTGCACAAGGTTCTTTACAGTGGAAAAAGGTTCTTAAAATTATAATGAAATGTTCTTAACACCAAGAAAGAATGGTTTTCTGGAAGGTTCGATAAAATTATATAAAATATAATAATAAACCTTTGCAACCGTTATTTTTATGGGTGTTATATTTTAATTCTTCAATATAAACAACAATTGTGTTTCCCATTTGGCACTTCAATTCAAACTGAACTGGAATTTAAAAGGCATTCTCGATTTAGTTCAGTTCAGAAGGGTGCAAACCTGCCTTGTATCTGCACTTTCAACATGTCTCCTATCACCTCGACAGAAAGAAAAAAATGAACACAAATTTCCTTCTTTTTTTATCGTTGCTGCTGATGGGCAGAGACAAGACTCAGGAAAACCAAACGGTGTGTGTAAGGATTAGAGATGCAGGAGGTGTCCGGGATTGCGAAGGCCAGCGGGGGTGGTGAGTGTAGAGAGGTGGGGAGGAGACATAGTGAACCCTCGTTTGGGATTTGAGAGGATGCTCCCCCTCAGATGAGCTGGAGGGCTTCCCCTGAGATAACGAGAGGCCTCTTGCTGAGCCGCTGGGAGAAACATCCACCACATGCGTCCAAAGGATAACAGCACCTCCACAGGAGCTGTAGCCAGAAAGCTTTCAGTATGGCGAGAGAGGGGCATTATGAGAAATAACACCTCTCAATGAACACAAGCCAGGCTTGAGGGAGGGGGCTCAAAGCTTAACACTCAGATTGAGTCTACCTGAACTGGACATTTGGACCCAAGCACTCATGAATAAAGTGATATGCATATGAATGCAGTTGTAACTGTCTATTCTCTTGTCTTTTAATCATTACTCACCCTCATGTTGTTCCAAACCCCATGATTTACTTTCTTCTATTGAATACAAAAGCAGACATTTTGCAGAATGTCCAAGCAACTCTCTTGCATGCAATGAAAGTGGATGGAGTCCAATGACTGTCAAGCTTGAAGTACTCAAGTACAACAAACGACTCGTATACCAAGTACTCTAAAGCCATATGATAGGCTGTGTTTGAGAAAGAAAAAATGGGAATGAGACCAAAAGTAGTCAGTCACTAAAAAGGTGTACATTTACTGATCATTGTATAGAAAGGAACAGCTTCAACATCTGTTATAAATAACTCCTTCTGTGTTCCAAGAAAGAAAGTAAGTCATCTGGGTTTCCAAAGACATGAGGGTGAGTAAATGCAGACAGATTTTTCATTTTTGGGTGAACTATTCCTTTAAAAAGGAGAACTCGTAACACATAAGACACTTTCATGGTCTCCTGTTTGACTTTCACTTGAATCACAAATCACTCCTGACTAAATGTTTGATGCAATAGTCTTTCCATGTACGTTTGATCCAAAGATTATGCCAGCAGAAGTTTAGTCTGATGAAACCATGAAAGCTCTCTCCTCCACAGAAAAAGCGGTAATGCAATGCAGCACATTATGAAATGCATTATCATTTCAGACAGTTACTTTAGCAACTGTAAAATGGCACTATCAATTCATCCAACAGTAACCTCTAAGTGTTGAAAAGAAAAGATCTTCTGCTTCCTAATAAATGATTTAGAGATAGAAGTACAGATATATTCTAAACACATTAAATAAGAGGTTGTAAGTTGTGAGAAATGAAGTTATGAGCAAAGTCAAAGTGGAACATAAAAGAAACTTAATATTGTAATGTTGACTCAATATAGCGTCATCCAACTCCATGCCAATTCCAATCTCCTGTAGTTCAAGCAAAACTCCATTTTTATTTTATTCATTCTGCATGTTTCATTAATACTTGTAACGCCCTCGTAAGAAATCTGGCCGCCCTTTCGTAGCTTCCGGATATTCTTTTCATTTTTAGCACCTCCAGCTACCTCCCATTGGTTTTACAACTTCAAAACACACCTCATGAAAAAATCAGGAGTTATCTGACATGTGTCCCCCTACCCGGATGGCATGCCAACACCAAAGGCCAGCATTGATTTTCTGTAAAGCAGGGCCGGATTAGCCCCCTTTAGGGCTCAGCTGCCTCAGCACGGCCTGAGGGGCTGCTATAAAGCTAATAATTAATTTAAACTGCCTGCCTGGCCTGTCGAAGGATCCACATTTGCAACACACCACCAACCGGTTGTGACTACGATTCTATAGAGAGAACATGGCATTTATATCTCCAGCAGGCTGGACAAAGACGTGCGATCATGGTGTGTAACTTCACAAAACGACCTAGTGATGCACGGCGTGACTTATTTCTAGGCAGTAATGGCCTGTGTAAAAAAATCAAGATGTAACTCCACTCTATTACTCTCCTTCATTTTGCACACTAAAATCAAACTTTCCAAATGATTCAAGAAAAGCAGGAACAACTTGAACTGAACTTTCTAACAAACTTACATGGTGTGGAGTGAAACACGGCATCGTACCCCAAACAGCTCAAAGCACCCAATTCTGTACACTGAGTGACAAGCTTTGAAGCCATAATGTCCTCAGCATGGTCTTATCAAGAGCTCAGAGCCCAGAAGCGCAGTTCAAACACAAGGAGCTTTCTTTTCCCTAGACCTCTGTTTGATGGCCTATACATTTACTGAATAAGTTCTAGAAAAGCAGATCTTAAAGTAAAAGAAAATATGACCTAGGGTCCAGATTCCAAAAAGTCAGTTCATTCAGAATTATTTAACAACTGCATTTATGAACATTCTTACATATAATTGTTTTTTCCCTTAAAACAAACAAAAAAAGGTTTAAAGCACTATATGATTGTATGGTGGTTCTTTCCAAAAAAAAAAATATACAAATAAAAAAAGAAGTCAATAAATATATGAAAAAGTAAATAAATAAATAAAGAAATAGATGATAACCTTAAACACCTCAAAGGCACTGACTGCATATATTACTGTAATACTCATAAGCATACACAATATTTTAGTTGTGACTGATTTGATGGAAGGCAATATTTGCATAATATTTAAATCAACTCAAATTCATTAAACATTTTATTTTTAAGGATTTATGACAAGGTATAGGTAACCTTAACTTTAAGAGTTTATTTACAATGATTTCTAAGAATTTTTTTTTTTTTTTTTTTTCAGAAATTCAGACTTTTGTCTTTTGAATACATATGGCCCCAGATCACACAACATATGGCTTACAAGGTTGGTAGCAAGTTTGCGTTTCAAGTGGTGGGCAGAATACCACATCCTGTGGTGCAAAAATACAAACTGGTCACTCATGATGTTACATGATAATTCATATGCTGAAGATACCTGACTATGTAGGGTAGTAGGCAGGATCTATGAATATGCAAGCCAAGAAAGAGCTAACAGGAACAGACGGTCTACATCACAGGTCTATGAAATCCCTTCCTTCCCTTCAGTGCCAGCGAGAACTCTTGTAGAAGGTCCAGTAAAGGGATTTCACCTGAACCCCTTTATCTTATTGATGCAAACTCTCCTCAGATCAGACGCATACTGCCGGCCAGGGGCGGATTTAGTGAATTGGGGGCCCCAGGGTGATTAACACACGTAATGCAGCCTGGTAGCACACATTTACCTAGATCAACCCTCGAGTCCCTTTTTTGTTGTGATGCTTGCTGCTGCACAATGGTGCCACATTGTTGTGTCCAATGTTTCTACATTTTTTATGTACATGTTCTAATGGGATTCTTTAATTTAAATTTATTTATTTAGCAGATACTTTTATTATTTCATGTTGTAGACCACGAAATAGAAATTGATTTACCGTTTTTTTTTTTTAGTTTTAACATAAAACAAAATAAATTATAAAATGATAAACCTCACAACTGAAACTTTATATTTCTGGGATGAGTCAGAAGTATAAATTATTATATTATTTAAAACAGATTTATGTGGGTGAATATTCGCATTGGTCTGAACAAAAACCTGCAGACTGGATTATTGAAAATGCACATTCATTCTCTGCCAGTAGGAGGTGCTTTTTGGAGACAGAAATATAGTGGTTTCCCTGGTAACAGCTCTAAACAAAACAGCTCAACTCATAAATGGTACTTTAATCAGGTAAAATGAAAATGTGAGTTACCAGCGTAAGCCTACATTTTATTTTAGTCATTTTAACTTGCTGTCAATTAATTAAAATATATAATCACGATTAATGGCATGATTGTCATGAGTTAATCGCACACATTTTTATCTGTTCTAAATGTACCTTAAATGAATATTTTCCCCATGGGTTTCACAGACAAGGCTTAAGCTAGTCCCAGACTAAAATGCATGTTTGAGCTGTCTCAGCTGAAAATATCTTGCTCTGACATATCTTAAAACGTATTGTTCTGTGTCAAGATGCACACCTGTAACACTTTCTTTTAAGGCATTTTTGTAAAATTTGCTTAAATATCTTAAATCTTGGCTTAAGCTAAGCCCTGTTTGTGAAACCGGGCCTTCAAGTTTTTAATCTAATCAACATGGGCATGGACAAATAATGATCCTTTATGCAATAAATGTTTATTATTAGTGAAACCATAGTTAACAGAGCATGAAGAGTAGACATGTTTCATAGGTCGTAGATGTTTTTCAAAGAACTCTTTTCATGTCTATTAGACACATGAAAAAAAAAAAACAGAAATACTAGCTTCCTATTACTTCTCTTTCTTTGCACTGAGCACTTTACACAAACCTGTTTGCATTTTCGCACGACAGGGCAGCTCACTTCTGAACATGAAAAATGTACATTTATTATTTATTGATACATTTGTTTGCCTCTCTGTGCCACATACTGTATTTTGGTGCAGCAAAATTCTCAAAACTGTTTTCATTGATACATTTGACTGTTTGTTGTCAGACAACCGGAATATGAATATGAAATAGTGACTGAAACGCGACCCATTAAGACTAACCAGCTCTCCCTTCCGAGAAGTTAATCTGCACAAAAAAATCCTGTTTTTTAATCGTGCCGTCGTCTGATGAAAAAATCAAATAGGCTACAGAATAGCTTGAAGACAATAGCTGTGCTGTGATTTCAGCTATACTTATATGTAAAATTAGAGAAGCAACATGTCAGTGTTTTAACTGAAAGCGCAGCTCCTTTCAGCCGAGAGAAGTGTGCGCGCGCGCTGGGAAAGAGGGACCTCGCGCTCGTGCGGCAGTCAGCTTTAGATGCATACAATTTTATTTTGCGACAAGCTGGATACACAAGAAGCACGTTCAACTCGGACGCGCAGACGATTGTCGTGCATAAACACCGTAAACAGCAACCGTTCGCGTGTCCGCGCTTAATGCGCACCTCCTATATGAAAAGCATTAGGGGGCCCTTGGCTTTTGGGGGCCCAAGGCAGTCGCCTACCTTTGCCTAATGGGTAAGTCCGCCCCTGCTGCCGGCGTAGGGGCAGTCTAGGCTGTCTGTCTGAGAATATAGGCTCATGAGGATATCCCACCTCCTCCCTCTCCTCCAGTGTTGGGCATTTTGATTTCTCACGCTCTCAGTTCTGAAACGGACTCTGAAGACCAACAGATCCAGACACAAAAAGACAACTCTTTCCTCAAGACCAAAGCAGTCTCAGAGCCAAGGGGGAAAATGCCTTAAACATCACTAAATATCCAGATAATAGCAGACACCTGCCTGAGATGTAAACAAAGCCTGTTTACCTCATAGGTGTTTGATGTGACATTGTTTACATAACCAGTATGTGGTATATAGATAAAAGGCAGTAAACTGGAAAAAATTTGTTCTGGTATATTTGTACTGTTAATCCGGCTTAGTAAAATTTCTGTATTAAAGTTAAATCACTGTAATTCAGGGGTGTACTTTCCAGTGCAATAAAACTTCAAGTCAAATTCATTCAGCAATCAGGTTTGGTAATTTGCTGAGATTATCAATAATTTAAGAACCAAAAAAAAAAAATCTAGCAGGTGTTAAGAATGACAATGTGAGCTGCTAACTGGTAACAAGATCACAAAAAAGGCCCCCTTACGATACACCCATTATTAAAAATGCTATTGGATAAACATGCCAATTTTTCAAACAATGTTTTGTTTTTTAAGGACGCACATAGTTGTTACGTGCTATAGCTGTGAAAAAGCTCTAAGCGATGTGCGGGGGAAATGTGTTGCAGCTGTGTTCAAAATCTGCAGCAGCTGTTTAAACCCCTGTATGGTTTTGGTATGCTGGCCAAGAGAAAAAAAAAACTGGGATGGTACACGTTTGCAAAGCAAGCGATTTGGATAGTACCCTCTAGTTCATCACTCTCCAGGTGGCACACCGCTGTTTAACAGAAATCATAACACTGAGGCTGACTTATTATTCTGGGCAGCATCTATCCGCAAACTGTTACGGCAAATATTTTCTAATAACGATGAGTGCTTGGAAGGGTAAATTCCTAACGACAGGGTCCACAGTTTGTTTTATAGTGGCTGGACAAATTCACACAGCGTTAACATTTATCACAGCGCCCGGTTGAAGAACTGCCCCCAAACTTCAAAACATAAGAAGGCGCTACAATCTTCTTTTCAAATCTTGGCAAGATAAAGCCAGCGTATCTGTCTTCGCTTTTCAGAACCGGCTTGCTAGGAGACACTGTGGGAGACAAAGTGTCATGGAGCAAGCACACTGAGAGGATAGTACCGAGGGGGAATCCTTTGTTCCGTTTCCAAACTGCTAACCTCCTTTTTTTCCCTTTGGGAAACGTCCAGGGGGAAGTTAAAGTATGGCAGGCTCTTTTTTGCTTCAAAGCACTAATAAGTTCCATGCCTGCGAGTTGCTTACATCATTAATCAGCGAGATGGCTTTGCGTGATAAAGGACGTAAACTGGCAGCGAACCATGGACTAACACAGATTTAACGTTAGGCCTGTAGCTCCGCACCCACATCATACCAGCAGCCCAGATGCCAGCCGTTGCTCGTCGCAGGTCAACCATGCGTCAGCACAGCGAAAATAGCGTTTCACTAAACAAGTCAGCGACAAATTAAACATCCTTCTTCATTAGCATGATGTTAAAGCCGTTTGTGGATTAAGCTTTACGATAATCGATCAACATGAATGAGAACCTGAAGGCGAAGCGATATTGACGGACCGCTTTCGAAAGCGAAGAGTGAATGATGTCTAACTCGTTTGTTTCTAAACATGTCAAAACAGAGGAAGGGAGTCGGGCATGTCTGCCATGCAGGGCCCCATCAGGTCAGGCTATAAAAATCCATCACCGGGTTTGTGCTCTGCTAAAGCGCTAAGGAAACATACTGTACATTTTAAGAGCCTTTTTATTCAGCCAGACTGTGTACTAAAACTAATTGGATTTCTGTCAATGGAAAAATATATCCCTGGGAAGACTTTGAACTACATAACGCTGACGGTACAACGGCCCATGAGGGATCGAGCCTTCCTCGATGCCAAACGTGAGGGAGGAAAATTAAACCAACGGTCAACATAAAATATTAAAATAGCACGGTATCGAGTTTTTGAAAAATGATGTCAGGCTCACTCATTAGGTTCACCAACATAGTGAATTAAGCTACATTTAGTGGGTGATAATTGAAATCATAGCTGTAGTCATTACCGCTGACATGTCTCTAAATAATACCCTATAAATTTCCCCTCCCTTTTTTGGGGTGCTCTGTGACAGCTGGCAGGGCCTGAGAAAAATAAAGTACAGAAACTATTATTCTCCCCTGTGTGACCGGCCTTCCTATTCTCTCTTCCTTAAAGCCAATAAAACGTCAGCTTTTATTCTACCCCTCCAAAGTGCTGGCTGGATGTCAGCTATCCTCTCTAAAGCCCTGCCACAGAAAACTGAGGGCCTGTAAATCACTATGTCACAGGCACACCATCCGTCTTCGGGTATACAATAAAACAGGAATGCAGTTATAGAGAGAATGACGCCCGTGCCCAATATATATTTAATTTGAACAAAAAGAGAACATAAAGACGTTCCCTTCCATTCAAGTTCGACGGTTTGAGATGCGCCTGGATGGGCCGTCCAGCACATCCAAACAGATATTTGGCTGATGGAAATGCTGATAATGATTTAAAGATAATTATTTTGCCATCAGGGCTCTTTTGTTGCACCGTTACAACAGAACTGTGATTAATGCTCAGAATAGAATGACTTTTTGGCATCAGACCGCAGAACATTTATTGGCATTTCCGATAGGTGAAGATGATATTGGAAAGCCACGTAAAATCATTTCGTACTTAACTAGATTTTTTTGTGGAATAAACATCTACAACAATGAAGCCATTCATTTATTTGAGATGTCAGAGCAGCAGTCTTGAGAGCATGATTTCAAAACCAAAGTACACAAGTCGGCAGTCAGAACTGACATTTACAATCTAGGTGGTTTGTGAGATAAACACGGGGTGATTAGTGATCGTTTGACAAAGCAGAGACCTTTCCACAACTCAACATGGAATGTTCCTGGAAAGTTGAATTAGAAATGAGATTTAGAGACATTTCGTTATAACAACATGTACCAATAAGCATCTTGAAAGCTTTTCTTATTTACTGGGTCGGGTCCTTAAGCCTGCGGTTTAAGTCCAAACACTAGCGTCAGTCTGCGTGTTCATACCTGCGCTTTAACTTTTGCCATCCAGACGGGACAGAAGGACAGACTTCTAAACGAATACCATATTGCTGCGGTTTGGCAGTAACATGTGGAAGAAAAATGTTTTTTATCAGATACAAGATTGTCATCTAACCAAAATACAGAAAGCATGATTTGCCCGCAAGAACTTTTCAAAACTAATTTGGTAGGACTTGATGACGTTCCCCTCTCGTTGGCCGGACAGACGATGGTGCCTGTTTTGGCGGCCGCAGAGATACTGCACATCAACTGGATTTTATTCTTCCCGGGGCAATCAAGCACAGCTCTGTTTATACAAAGAGCAGGAAAAACTGCCATGCAAAGAGACAAGGATGTGTGGCTCCCCAAGTTAAGGCCATATACATTAGAAACGGCTGGAAATACCGAGACAAGATGAGTGCATGTCTTCCTGTTGCTGTTAAAACAGAAAAATTGTGAAGATGAACGATAACTGAAAGTAAATAGCACATGAGAATGGAGGTATGGCAGAGAGAAAGTTACATGCAAGCTACGGTGCGTTTTGCATAGTCGAGACCAACTACACGTGACATAGGTAATCAAATAACTGGACGATTAAATACACTTGTTTTGTTTTTTTTCCTTTTGAAACATATGTAAATGTGTGTATACATGTGTTTTGAAGCCGAGCCACTATCATCTAAATCCACAATTATCTAGGTCTGTTAGTACAACTTTGCCAAAAAAGGGTCTAGTGTGATTTCAGTCAGACTAAAACATTTACATGACATATTAAATACACAAATTACTGCTTCAGTCCAACTAAAATTGAACTTTTAAAGTGATTACTAACAGACAGCAATGCATAAATCGTAATAATGCGGCTTACAGATCAGACCCAAAAACAAATAGAGTGATTTCGGTCAAGATCTCACTCCACCCTTTGGTTAAGAAGAAATTCTCTCTTTCGTTTAAAGTCATTTGCTTTGACCTTGAAATAATTCCTTTCAGCATAGCTGGGTGGTATCTTCGCAGTGGAACAAAGACGCACAACCACCACACACTAAACATATTCAAATTATCCATTAGCAAAGCAGCAAGTAACAAACATGTCAACTATAATGCATCCAAAATGGTTTCTCTGTATTCTCACAATTTTGCCTGTCAGCTCATCCTCTCTTGAAGCAATCACAGAGGTACAAATTTGCTCGGAGAAATTAAACGAGATTTTATTGCTTCATAGTTGATTTATAAGAGCGGCACCCTGAATGAAAATGCATAAATTCCATTTCCACCACTTGCGCCTGTCTAACAAACTAGACAGGGCTAAAGGAAAGCAGCATTTTCTTCTAATGCAAGCCAAACAGTCCGGGCTGTTCCCAAATATTAGCGCTAAATAAGCCTGATAGATCAGATATGGAAAATTCTCATTTCCACAAAAGCATCAATTTCCATACCCTCTGCGGGCTAAGTGATTTGACGACTTTATTTCGACAGTTTCTCCTTCGTACTCTTAACTGACATTTTATCTACATACTGGCACAGCCGCAGATTGAACACACCCGGAAGACAATGACAGGCCCTTCTACCGTTGTCACTTCTCATTTCGGAGAAGAGCGATGCATTTTACTGGCTTATGCCAATAATAGCCCCATCAAAAAGGAGACTCCACCTTGCTCTGATGTTGAGGGAGCACTTCATGTCGCAGGCTCTCATTTGTCAATTAACAGGAGCCTTCTGGTGTTGGCGCGCGGGGGCTTGAAAGACAAAGTCTCGCCCGTGACGAATGAGGAGAGACAGATGAGTGAAGCATGAGCTGGAGTGTAATACTATAATGTGCTTTAGATATGAATATAAAATGACATTGCTGACAGTCCATACAAGGTTACATTTCATTTCTCGGTGTACCCAGCCACCGTACTTTGTCTTCTTTGTTCTGTTTTCATCAGTCTACTTGCGTCTCATTGTGACAGGCTGTCTACATTTAAAGCGGCTCCATTTGAAAATGCAAGTTAGCATATTTGATTTGCCTTCAAGATGTATACGCAGGTGAGCAAAGGTTTTTGTGTGAGTTAATGCGTAAACTCTTATGCATTGGAGGATAACTAGCCATCTCAAATTTCAAGAACTTGAGTCCAGCTGTGCAGTTATGAGCATCATTTTAAATTCTGTTGGATGCTTGGGTTTTACATTCAAGCTTTATACAACTTATAACAGTTTCCCTTTGAAATATATTCTCCTTGATTTGGCTGTTGGCTCATATGTAAGGTGGCGTAATAAGCTGAATCTGATGACAGACAGCCTGTCGGACCTCCTAGACTGAAAGTGACACCGGAGAACGAATTCACGGCCGCTTCATTCCTCTACATGACTGAGGGGCATCATGTTTACCCCTCATCTGGACAGGACCAGACAAGACAATTGCATTCCCTTTGCTTTCACCTTCCACTCCCTACAAAGCCACGCATGTCTAGGACACTGGAGGGGACACTTTGACAGCAATCCCTGACCTGGGATTACTCCTCCTGTATAGGATCTAATACCTTTTCATAGCTAGTCGTGAGAAAGGTACAGTTTCACCATCATACCAACTCAACGTTAAACCCACACAAAAGGCACCTTGTGAAAGGTCTGATAAACTGAATGTGATTTCACATGTGTGTTCGCAGAGATTCTGTCTGACACCTCTCACATCAGGTAACACAGTCTGCATATGTGCACATGGTTTTGGGCTGTGGTACATCACTGTGATGATGACTATGTCTTCTTACTGAACATCTAACTTCCATTATGAAAGTTTTCAAAACAATAACTCAAAACTTTTGACTTTATTAACTGATCTTTACAGGTAGCACTTAAGACATTATGATGTAATACATAACATAACAACATAACACAACAAAATATTCAATGATACATTTCAGTCTGCAGTCTGAGATTTGGTAGATGCATTTATAAATTTTGAACTGCATACATAAAATGAACTTAAATTAAACTCTTAGGTCATTCCAAAACTCATTTCTCTTTCTCTAGGGAACACAACTGAATTGTCTATTCCTAACGGTGTTGTTTTGAATCCCAATGACTTTCATTATATATGGACAAAAGCAATACATTTTCATTCAAAAACACATCGCAAAATATAACTATATAAACTATATAAAACTATATAAAACTATATAAAATATAAAAATGAACATTATAAAATATATTATTTTTAACTTTACAAACAGTATGATGCAACATTCATGGCAACACAATGGCCAAAGATGTCAGTCTACATGTTTATGTCTGAAGCAGCAATGTTTAAAGAGGATGAATTAAAGGGATACCCCATTCAAAAATGAAAATGATCATTTATTTACCATCATGCTGTTCTTAAAATTTATGACTTTCTTCTGTGGAACATAAAAGATTACATTTTGAGGAATGTTTTAAACCAAACAACGAGACCATTAATTTCTACCGTACCAAAAAAAGGAGACATTTCTCAAAATATCTTCTTTTATTTCCACAGAAGAAACAAATAAATGAGCAAATTATGACAATTTTTTTTGGTGACGTATCCCTTTAAAAAAAAAAAAAATGAAATCAGATAGGGATTTACCTTGCAAACTATTGCTTAAAAAAATCTACTGAAATAAAATCTAAGAATCTAAAACTAGTCAATCTAGATGGCTAGTCAACTACCGTGATGCATCCCGTATAAATGTTCATTTCTGGATGACCCAGATTGTCTTGTGGCAGCCCTGAGGACAACAAAAGAACCTTTCAATCACTTTGTCATTTTCACATATTTAAGTCCTCATGCCAGAGGGCAGGATGTCTGTCTATTAACTTCTTACTGTGGGGTCTTTGTGTGAACATGGCAGAAGAAGCAGAGAAATCTTGACTGTAGGCCACATCTTCACTTTATTCTGATCACATGCCTCTTTATAAATTAAATTTCACACTGAATGTAACCCTAACCCCAACAAAGCATATGACCAAAACAGCCTCAGTGACAGAACCTTCTGTTCTACTCAAAGACTCCTTGATGTGGTAAAAAAGAAAGTGATTTCAGAGCCAGCTTTTTAGCATTCTGCGTTTGATATGTACATGCAGATGTCAGAGAGGGAGGCTTTCTGCTGACAAGCCCTGTTGCCAAAAATCATCTTTATCGGCAGCGTGATTATAAGTGAACAAGACTGGGGTTATTCTAAAACCTAAGTGGTGAAACCTCACTCTTCTTTGTGCACGTCACTGCATCGATAATGCAAATCCTGCAGTTTTTTTAATGGAAAGACAATGAACACGACACTGTTCTAGAAGCATTTCCATTAATAGCCTATCGATGTTCCCAACTATTCTGGTAATTATCTTACACATAAAAAGTTATAAATGATTTGATGATAGCATAATGGCTCAGCAAAGGCAATAAACCACAGTGCAAGCGTTTCTATCTGTAGCAAAGCTGCATATTTCACTACTATGTGTATGGTGAAACTATTAGGAAATATAAGAGAAAAAACTGATGCAATAAAGAGCATTGCATTAAAGAACAAACATAAAGACAAACTTTGTGAATACATGCTGTAGATGTCCGATGAAGACTGAAGAAATAAGTACATCTGTCCGTATAGCACTTTTTATAATTTGTGCATATTATAGCTGATCATGTTATGTATGTGACAAAAAAAATTAACTTGAACACCTGAATATTGATAGTTCTGGGTTCTACGGTATTCATCCAGGTCGCCAGTCACAAATGCTCATTAGGAATATTAATGCGCCGATAAGCGTACATTTATGTGCGACACATTGAAGCAGCACAGGATTTGGCAATTATTAATGTGACAGACTCCAGTGCAAAGCGAATCAATTAAATGGAAGAATCCACATTTTCAGCACAGATAACTGCCTCAAGACGACAATTTTCACATGACAAAAAGAGGCCCATTCAGAGTCCTTCAAGGCCTGACAGGTCAAGAAAAGAAGTCTGAAACAAAGGCACCTTATAACCATCATCTCCTCTCTTTTAGTTGTCAGATCAGCTTTGCTAGTCCTGCTGGTGAAATGGCATCCCCCTCCCCAGCTGCCACAAGGTGCTTCTTCATGTCCTGTCAAAGGAATCTTTTATTCTATTTGCTCAGCATTAACATGTCACATTTATTGATCAGGCTTTTTATCTGGCCACAGCATGGCATGCCGCTACTGTACCCACCGTTCTCTGATGTCTCAATGACACGGCTGAAGACGTAATGCACATAATGCATGGATTAAATTGCACTTAATGCAGAGGTGTGACCGTATGCATGAAAGGTAGATTGAATCAGAGAGGTTGCTTGCAGTTAAGATCCTGTCATTTATGACAGTGTTCTAGAATGTTTCACATGATAGAAACATCCTTCACACAAGGGCTTTCTCAACCATTATGAGCCTAATATTACATATTTAATAGCAAAATATGATATGATTCCTTTTATATGCATTGCCAACATCTGTGGTCAACACTTTTAAAGTGCAGAAGTGTACTAAAACTACATATGTTGGCATACAAAAACTACCTATAATGATGATTCTCAGTCTTTCCAGAGAGGATAATGCGACACATAGTCCTGTTGCAAAACCTATGGGAACAATGATGTCTCTCCCTTCTCAGATCCATATGGGAATGTAGTATGTGCATAACAGGTGCCATGCTTGTCATCGCTGTCTCCCATCATCGTGGACCTCCTATTATCACGGCCTGTTAAGAGTTACGCTGGGACACAAACAGTAACTTACCTCAGTTGGTTGAAGCTGAGATCTAATCTTCTTGCCACTTCTCCATATTTTGCCCCAAGAAAATCTGGAATGTCTTCCCAATCAAGCCCAATGCAGGACACCTGCATCAATGCAACACAGAGGAGAAAATATTTAAGTATTATTGCACAGCTGAATTATTGTTCTTTCAAGAAACAGATTTCTTATAATTTATACTGAACGGATGGAGATTTAAAATATGTTTGTGACAGTTAATAATTCACATACAGCTATTGTGTGAATGAAACCACTGTTATTATGTTATTAGTTAACAACAATTTAAGCAGTTATTAATAAATATTTGTATTAATACTTTTGACTAGAGTTCAGAAAATATATTTACTTACATGACACTGCATGACTTGACAAAAAACAAACAAACACACACTTTGTGGCGTTGGTGTCTTCTGGTTGAATACATAATACAGGTGACAGGACAACGCGTTCGCAGCATCTCACTTACCTGACTTCCATTCACTACAACCAATGCCTCGCTGTGTGCCATTGTATTTAAATGACAGCTCAGAGGGAAAGACACATCAAACGAGGACCACCACAAACGTTTTTCAGTTCATAAAACTGAAATGCAATCTTTATGTTTTCAAAATATACTTTTAAACTACGCTCTGAATGAAGCTTTACTTCTTCCGCGTGCTCGTGTCAGCTGATCTAGGACGGAAGCACGCGCCACTGTCCAATTGCTCAAATCTGTTTCAGCTGCTCATAACATCTTCCCGAGCATGTTTACATGAAAATAATGGAGAGTAACACTGCTGCTAGCAATACAGACAGCTCTCGTTTGAAAAAGTAACAGTTTTGATCACTGGAAGTTGAGGCAAAATTGTAAAGTATGTGTTTAAAGTGTTATACAACGCATAATAACTCAAAGGTCATATTTCACTGTATTATAATTTCGATAATCATATTTAACTGTTCCAGACGTGTGTTCACACAATCGCTTGAGTTAAAATAACACATTAAAGCTTTATTATTAGCGTTGTTTCACAGGACAAGCAGAATGATCAGAGACGCACAAACGCTGTGGCGGGGAGCGCCGTGACGTCAGCGCGGACCCTCCCACAGGCGGAAGTTTTGGACGCGCAGACAGTGTGGAGACAAGTAGGATATCGTATCTGATGCTCGCGGTAGCGCACTAGAATAAAGTATTTATTTATTTAGGCTGCTAAACTGTGCTTCATAGGACGTGACTGGAAATGTATTTAAATGACAATCTTTATAGAAAATAAAAGGATTGTGCCTGTAAATGTTCACACCTGTCGTAACGCATCGGAGCGCGTTTGTGTAGTTTCAGGTAAAGTGGTTCATTGTGGTCTCTTTTACCAAAGTTAATGATAGGAAATGCTTTGTAGCTAATGCATGTTTAACGTTGGTGAAGGAAGAGCCGTTTTTTGAATTCTGGTTATTTTTATAGATGCTTCGAAAGAAAGGAAGCGGACGCTCTGTAGCCCAACGTTACGCAAAATAAGCTGTTTTCCTTTTTAAAGAATATGAGTTGGTTGCATTTCCGCAGCTTACTTATGCGAGTTTTTCTAAGTACTAAAAGTATAATAAATAGCCTACTGTATTTTGTATTGGAACTGATTTTGTGTTGCTTACTTTGACTAAGCTGCTTTACCCATCACTTAATGTGGAGGGGTGCGTAATCAGTATAATCAGCGTGAACTGCGTTATTGTTTATTTTGAGAAATTGTAACGTCCTCAAATTTGACTACAGAAAATGTTTTGCACAAGTGTTTTCGGCTGCTTTAGGTAGCTATGTAAATGACTATAGCCTATTTAGACATAAACATGACGATTTGAAAATACATTTGCATTTAAATAATATGAATTATGACCCCTCAAAATATGTTTCCATTTAAGGGTAATACCGAGTGTTTGGTATCTGGTTCAGAAGCTCATTTGTCATGCAGACAATAAAGAGAAAAAAAAAAAAATTGCCCGATGCTGGAAATTTATGGTTACCCTTCTCTGCCCTAATAACTCACGCAGTGTGTCACGCGCTGACAGCTTGTGCAGAAAACAGTCACACATCTGAAGAAAGATTCTGCATTCAGCTTGTTTAAAATGGCCGATATCGACACTAGTGTCTGTTTGAATCTGTTTTGTATTAGCAATAAAGTCTTTCCACTATATGCACTTTCAAAAATGTAGGCTATACAAATATGTCATTTTAATTTTGCCTACTACAAGAATGAAAAGGCTGCTAAATTATATTTTTTCCTATTTGTTTCAAATCGACAATCTAGGGTTTTCAAAATTGTAAGCAAACTATGTGCATGTCTTCGAGCAAGGCCTGTGTGTTATATGGTTAAATAATTCTAACTTTCTAAAAATTAGAACACGCAAACGTTAAAAAACCAAATGCAATCAGTAAATATGCCTATTGATTTTTAGAGAGAGAGTGTGTGTGTGTGAGATAGGATGAATAATTACCTCACACGTTTATATAGGTTTATAGGCTTTGACAATAAAATTATACTTTATTTTTATGAAGAAGAGGGGGTGAGATGTTGTTTGTAGGCTATAGAGATTTAAGCATTAAAAAAACGGCGTTTTAGGATTTAATTGCCAAGTATAGGGCAAACCAGCAAAGTTTATTGTTTGTCATAGATCAGGGTTATCTGTTTCAATGTGTCTGAGACACTCCAACAAAATATAAATTTCTTTCTCGCTGATGACTGTCCACTCCAGGTTTTCTTGCTCTCCTAGATGACCTGTCAAGCGGATTACCGCAGAAAGAGATTAATGGTGGAGGCGGGTTGCTATAATAATCGTTTTGTTTGATGTGACAACTTTGATAGGCGTTGATTTACTTACAAACTGATAGGCTTTTAATTGAGCGCCTCCATCCAGTGAGAGATGAAAGGCAAAGCGCACTGAAAAGCTGCCCGATCGCCCCGGAGCCTCAATACTGATTAGCCGTCTCAGCGGTGAATAGTTCAAGGCATTTTAAACTTCTTTTCTCAAAGGTTTGACAGACCATTTCTCTTTCTTTTATGTCTTTTGGTGTTGTCAAATAAAGTGAATAATTTTATTGTGTGTAAATAAAATTTTGTTGACATGAATAGAAAATCTGTCTGGACTTTTTATTATTATTGTATTCTCGTCTCTTTTAACCTTCCGAGTGAGTTAAAGTTCTGTTGGTTTTTGCCTGAGGCAATGTGATACTAGCGAAGTTCACATTTGTGAAAAAAATATAGGATCCGGGAAAACCTGAAACTGCATGTGAGTCAAGGAAAATGTAATTAGAAGTAGCTATCATGTACACCTGTCTAAAACTTAAGCATGTTTAAAACAGCCCTTACTGCTCGTGCGGTCAGAAAATCGACTTGTTACTTTTTAATTCAGTAGGCTATGTAGCATACTTGCAGAAGAAAATTAGGTAAAACAAAATTAATTAGTAATTAAACAAATGATAATGAACGTAAAATATGACAACAGGCAATTTACAGCATGCAGTTGCTTGGTTAATTTGAAAAAAAAAAAAAAAGCTTACGAGTTTTATAGCCTATAAAGTAAGCAAATAAACAAATCATTATTTGCCTCGTGTTGTTTTAGAACTTTTAAAGAAGTAAAATAATTATATGGCATATTCATTACTCATATTTAAATAGGTAAAAAAAAAAACGTCGACAAAAGTACTTCAGAAATAAAAAATTTAAAAGCAGCTATAACCTATAGGATAAATGACTAGTGGTTGAATTTCTATTTCTGCCTCAGTTGAAACTAAGCTAAACACGGGGCATAGGTTCTTGTTTTACCGCAGGTTTTAAACAAAAACCTTTCCAAACCGAATAAAGCAGAGAAACTACATTCCCCTCAAATTAAGTGAGTCTTCTCCAGTATGCTGCTTTTGCCCTTTTCTCCGTCACTCGCGGCACATAATCAGCTTCAAACGCTGACGTGAAGTAAGAAAGGGATTGACAGCAACTGACAAATAACTGATTGATTGCGGTCGAGCAGAATTGACAGTTGACGGAGGGGTGGGGATAGAAATAGGAGGGCGGTGTATATTGTATTGAAAACATGTGGCATTCACATCCCTCTATCACTGCATTGGTCTGCTCTTGTCAACGCTTGTCTGATTGGGGAATTCAAACACTACGCGTTGATCTTGCGTTTATGGTTTGATTTTTTTTCCAGCCCACTCGCATAAGGTTGGCGTTGGCTAACTGTAAAAAAAAAATACTAAACGACTAAAATCTTGGAAGAAGACAAAATTTCATTTTATAGGCTATTAAATCAAAAGGTTATATGGTTCCTAAAATGTAGTCCCTCATACAAACAGGAGTAGTTTATAATAAAAATAGAAAAAAATCTAACAAACTTTAATCTTTTATTTCTGTTTTTGTTGATGGTTTTAATTATAATCCATAAAAGCGAGGCTTACTCTTATAAACCTATACAAAAGAGACAAAGAATAAAGCCAAGAGAGGAATTTTTTTTCACACTTAGTTCATCTTTTAAAACGATGGCAAATTCAAGGTGAAAATGAATAACGAGCACTTTAAATCTCATTTTTTTATACAGAGGCAGCGGCGTGTACGACAACCTACATATTGCGCAAAATCTCCTCCCCCAAGTTGTCAAAATAGAGGTGCTTGCAGAAGGAGGAACGTCACATCCCCTTGACCCTCCAATCACCTCGGGGTCCCATTTGATTGGAAGGCGGCAAGGGCTTTAATCTCGGACTAATTCAGCTGCTTTTGAAGTGAAAATTTCTACCAGTTCTTGGTTTGGGAGGACAAGCGCGCGGACCTACGGGAAGAGACAGAACGCGCGCTATGCTTACGGTGTCACACGCGGCTCCGGATCTGCGATAGCCTCGCGCTCTGCTCCACACGGATTATACTATTTATCTTTATTTGTGCTATTCGAAAGAAGATTACGGCGTAGTTTTTATTTATGAATCTGATAAATGAAATACCAACAAAATACATGAGAATTGGGTCATGATCACATCGCCCTCTGCTTCAAGAAATAGTGATACTGATCTAGTCTGGGAAAGCTCTCGGAATAACAGCTCCGCGGTCGTCAGCAAGCCTTTTCTCCATTCCGTCCCTCCGTCGGACCCTTTACGGCAAGCTAACCGACTTCCCATAAAGATTCTGAAAATGCTTACTGCACGCACAGGACACATTTTACACCCTGAATATCTTCAGCCGTTGCCATCCACCCCGGTCAGTCCGATTGAGGTAAGACGCGAATTCGCTGTTCTGTATTTTATTAGTACAAGTCGCATCCTCTTTTTCTCGGAGAAATGACGGGACTTTACGGGAATCGTGGGTTAGACGCAGCGGAGTAGAACTGATAAAATTAATAAAACCTTATAGCTAACAAAGTATTTTATTCTGATCTATGTTTTCCCTTTAATTCAGCTTAGATTGTAAACGCGCTTTTGGCACGGGGTATTTACCATTTCAGCCCGTTTTGCGCGATGCGCACATTCGCGGATCGCGTAAAACGGCCAAACAGAACAGACGAGTCGTTTAGTGAAGTTTATTTGTTGTGCATTGTTACAAATACGTCGTAACGATTGCGCTTGCACGCATTTGAGGTGTCTAAATCTTTTATTTTTATCTGTCCTCACAGCTCGACGCCAAGAAAAGTCCTCTGGCTCTTCTTGCGCAAACATGCTCTCAGATCGGTAAACCGGACCCTCCACCCTCCTCCAAACTCTCCTCGGTAACATCAAACGGATCTAACGAGAAAGAGTCGAAATCTGGTCCTTTAAAACTGAGCGACATCGGCGTGGAAGACAAATCCAGCTTCAAGCCGTACTCAAAGCCAGCGGATAAGAAGGACTCGTCCTCTGGGGTGTCTAACGGAGAGAAGTCTGGTTTCCGTGTGCCTAGCGCCACCTGCCAGCCGTTCACTCCCAGGACTGGCAGCCCTAATTCCAGCACTTCGGCTTCCCCGATGCCGTCAGACGGAAAAGGAGAGAGAGACGAAAAGAAAGAGTCTGATTGTAATAAAAACTGCACCTCGGATGGATCTGCGCCGACCAGCGTCAGCCACAGCCGGATAAGCGTGAGCTGTGCGGGAATTAACGTGGAAGTCAACCAGCACCAGGAAACCACGTCAGGATCCAAAGCAGCGACATCGGAGTCCATGTCTGTCACCTCTTCTTCCTCAGCCTCCGTCCTGGGGTCAGGACTGGTAGCCCCGGTTTCTCCGTACAAACCCGGCCAGACTGTTTTCCCTCTCCCCCCGGCTGGCATGACGTACCCTGGAAGTTTAGCAGGGGCCTACGCCGGCTATCCCCAACACTTCCTGCCCCACGGTGGAAGTCTGGTCAATGCACAGCTCGCCAGCTCGCTGGGCTGCAGTAAAGCTGGCTCAAGCCCCCTCGCCGGGGCATCCCCTCCATCCATAATGTCTGCTAGCTTTTGTAGAGACCCTTATTGCTTGAGTTACCACTGTGCCAGCCACTTAGCCGGTGCAGCCGGTGCTTCCTGCACACACGACTCGGCGGCCGCGGCTGCTTTGAAGTCCGGATATCCACTCATGTACCAGACACACCCTTTGCACGGTGTTCACTCCTCGCCGCCATCTTTTGGTGGACACCCTTTGTATCCCTATGGCTTCATGCTGCCCAACGACCCCCTGCCGCATGTGTGTAACTGGGTGTCAGCTAACGGACCTTGTGACAAGCGTTTCTCATCCTCCGAAGAACTTCTTAACCACCTGCGGACGCACACCGCGTTCACCGGGAGCGACAAGTTGATATCGGGTTATCCCAGTTCATCATCGTTAGCCAGTGCTGCCGCCGCAGCTATGGCGTGCCACATGCACATGCCGCCCTCAGGAGCCCCTGGGAGCCCCGGGACACTGGCACTTAGGAGCCCGCATCACGCGTTAGGACTAAGCAGCCGCTATCACCCGTATTCAAAGAGCCCGTTGCCTACTCCCGGCGCACCGGTTCCGGTGCCTGCCGCCACCGGTCCTTATTACTCTCCATATGCACTGTACGGTCAAAGACTCACCACAGCATCAGCGCTTGGATACCAGTAAAAAAAGAAAACACACAGACTTTGCCCAAATTTATAGATTATAAAGATTGAATATAAAGACTTTTATATCATCGCGCCACTGAAGGACTGGATCCGTGGACTCACTGTATTTATTTATGTCAGCTTAAAGCGGACGATAATACAAATGAAAATATTTGAGCAACTCAAAAGTGCATTACATTTGAATTGACATCTGTAGATAACGTGAAACACATGTAAGAGTACTAATAAAATAGGGTCTTCAGTTGGATGTTGATTTGGAATTGCTATGATTGTATTGTTCGTTATTATTTAATGTCTCATGGAAAAGAAGATAATTTACATGCATGTTTCTTTCTTAAATCCCAAACTGTCCACATGATTTGAAATTGCCGTTATTTTTCAGGTGTACACCACGGAGAGAGAATTGGTATTTTTTGTATGTATTCTGGAAAATAAGAAACAATTCTGTTCCATATTTCTGTCTTCAGTATTCATTAACTTAACATCACCAAAACTGAACTCAAACTAAATTCTGACATTCAAGTATATTGATTTCGCCGTTTTAAATACAAATCATGTCATTTACAAGGTTGCAGCCTTTTTCAGGTTTTACAGTTCTGCTAAATGATTTAACTGCGAATAAGAGCTCAAATTATGAATGCATTCGTCGGTGTCTGAGAGATTTTATTATTATTATTTATTTTTTATTTTTTTTAATGGTTGACCCAGCAGACATCCTATTGAAAGTTTGGTACAACGATTTTAATAAATGACGCCAAAATACGTTTGAAATAATTTCAGGCTAATTTTATTACTGATGCATTGAATTTTATTAATAATTAAAAAAAAAAAAGTTTATTTACAAATACAAAAATAAATGTACGAACTGCCACTTTAGGATATTTTCTCCAACAGAACGGCGTTAAATTAATTAATGGGACGCATCGTCTTTTTTTTCATATATTTATAAAGAGACGAAATGTTTTTAGTATAACTTTTAGTTTAACGACACAACCGGTGTTCGCATTCTAATTCAGTTTCATAACAATATCTTATTGCCAGTCCATCATCTCACCACACAGTATATCGAATATTTATATTATTTTAAGAATATAAACGGCTCTGCTGAATTCTGAGCGTGCAATAGTTGTGGGGTTGTTGAACAAGACTGTACTTTGTAATACTTTAGGCTCGTTTGCTGTAAGTTATATCTGCAGCCGTCAATGGTTTATTGTGGACAATTATATGTTCGAGAAACGCTATAGAAGATAGACAATAACGAGAGTGTTTTGTTTATAACATTACAGGAAACAAGCTACAACGTGAAAAAAAAATCCCATAATTTAAGAGTTATATTATTGTACACACCTATTTGCTATATAGATCATCAAATATCAGTTTTGAATCTTTTTTAAGTTAATTAACGAAAAAATATTTCTCATTATCAGCTTGTCGAGATTTTCACAGATACACAAAGTGCACTTTCAGAGTAAGCCTATAGTCTAAAACTGTTAAAACAATATTTTCATTCAGTGAGCAAACACAAACATTGTCATTAGACTAGACTTGTAAATCATAACTGTCATTTAATGAAACACTAGTTTCCAGCTAAGAAAAAAAAATGTAGGATTTGTTTAGGCCCATCTATCAATCTATGGTTTATTTTATGTGTGCTCACCAAATTATTTTATCGACAAGTCATTTGCACACATTTAAACTGTTTTTTTTTTTTTTTTTTCTGAAACTATACATTTATATTAAAGATTATAATTAATTTAAAAACACGGTAACCAAAAGGGAAAACAAGAAAAATCTTTATTGAATGCTCCATTTAGTAACATTGCAAACACAAAGGAGCTCCCCAAAATATAATGAAGCCGCAATGTCTGGCATAACGCATAAGGACAAAAAAATAATAAACGCTATGCTTTGATTTTTTGTTCCGGGACGAATAATGAAAAACGTGTTTGTTTTCTTTTGCAATAGTGCGTTTATATTATTAAAATAAAAAATATTTTTGACTAAATGACAACTTTGCAAAATACGCAGGTGACGAATTAGGCCATACAGGCTACTTAAAGGCTACAATCTTAATTGCATAAATGAATAAGTAGTACATTAGACATATAATTTAATAATATACCCTGCAATATTAAATACAAACACAAATCGTCTCGCGACGTTTTTAGGCGTTTTTCTTTCGTTGTTAACTGTTCATGTCTTATACGCGAAAAAAAAATGCACTAAGCTTATATAGGCCTACTGTTATTACAAGTGGAACCAATAATCCAGTTCAGTGAATATCCTACAGTTCATTTATTTATTATTTGTGTTTTTAAAAAGTATTTACATATCCATTTTTTATTATTTTAATTCTGGCAAAAATGACAATTAACCCGGGATAAGAATGTTGAAAACAGTATAAATAAATGAACTACATGCGTTTTATGAACTAAAGCAATAACTAATGACACAAGATTAATTAATGATTGTATTTACACTCCTAAAGCAGTTCATTAAAGATGGAAAACTTCACCCGCCCAGAAATGTCATAGACGCAGAGCACCTAGACTATGTTCTGGAGGCCCACACAAGCTTTAAACTGATGTAATGACGGTGAAAGAGAGCAATTTCCATTTTTACCCACATCATGGTGGCTGTGAGGAGGTCCCCGATGGAAAGCCATTCATCATGTGCCCCTCCTCCTGGGCCTGTCATCAGAGGAGCTAGCAGGCACATGTGTGCATAAATTACCCCGCTTGCCTTCTTCCACTGCTGTTCACTGTGGCTAAGGAGTATAAAGAGGAACAGAACTCCACTGCCTGCTAGTAAAGCATGACTTACACCACTGATCAGCCCTGCAATGAGCATGTTTATATGGGTGATAAATAAAGCGAATACCTTCCACAGTGGTCTTGCCTAAGGTGCCAGGCAACCACAATCTGGAAAAGAGGACGATTGGAATGCCAGATTAACCTGTGACAACAACGGCTTGTTATAGCAGATGAATGTCCACAGTCCACAGCCTCGTTTCTGAGCAGAAACATTTCATAGGTCAACAACACAACATGCAACATAAATTTTAGGAAACTGAAAGAGTTAACCCTCATGTTCTTTTAAGGCTCTAAGACCCAGAGGCCCTCAAAAGTACACTTTACATTAAAGTATCAGACTCAAAGTTTTTTTTTTTTTTTTTTTTTTTTGTCATTCTTATAAGAACTAGTTATACACAAAATTCAAGTTTTACATCTTCTCTCCATAATAAATGTTTCATTACTTAAGCTATGCATGTGGCAAAAAAAACAAAACAAATATTAAGTGGTTTGTTGTAAAACAGTTTTGTTGTAAAAACAGCTTTGTTGTAAAACAGTGTCTTCAAAAATATATGTTTGATGAGTTTTAAGTCAGAGCTATGGATTCATTATTTTGAAAGGCAAAAAGTAGGTTAATTTTAAAACTACTGATATTATTTTTTACACACTGTAGTGCACACTGACTAAAACTTTAAAAAGTAAAATTTTTCAGTGTACTGTATGTGTGTGACAATTTTTACTCAGAAATTACTAATATACTTAACAAATACTGTAATTCCGATGAAACACAATTCACACTGAATTAAATGTGATATTTGAAGTAGAAAGGCTGAAATAGTGTTTTCTTGTAAAACCAATACAACCTAATATTCTTTGTGTTATTTACAACTTCAAAAAATCCTTTTTTTACAGTGTACTGGGACTCTCAACAGAACATGGTTAATAATTAACATGTGTACAGTGTATAGCCACACCTTAGGTTCCATGCCAGAGGTGCTAAAAAAAAAACTAATTGCATTGGTAGAGATGCATGGCTGATTTATGGACCACGCTGAGGAGGCTGTGCCAAGGTATGCTGACACATGAAGCCTTCCTGCTCTGAATCTACCCTTTTACTGGAGCTGCTATAAACCCACTTACCACTGAAAGCTGGACTTTAGAAGACACCTGGATTGCCACCACTGATTTGCACTTCACTCTTTTATTAAATAGCACAAAATTACTACTGACACCAATGTAATTACTAGGCGTGTGATAAAATAAACAGACACGCTGTAGTCTGACATGGCAATCCAAGGCTTTGAGCAACAGCTGTGTCAATATGTGAGTGCCACGCAAATGCTAAACTTCTAGACATAAGTCAGAGACACTTATGTCACTCTCTCATGCGAGTGGCTTGATTTATGGGATTATGGGATTGAGACAAAATCCTTTTTTAGCTGCGATAAGGGTGATTATCATTACAATCTTTCATATGAGGAAGATGTTTTTGTTTGAGAGTCTAGCAGTAGGCCTACTAACTTTTGCATAATGTTTACAGCATTCAAAAACAGCTTTAATTTAACCTTGGAAAGCACCAAACTTTTTTGTGTAGCTCATATAAATGTCTTCACCAAAAGGTGATCCGCTACGACACACAGAAGCTATCTTCAAGAGTGATTTATGTTGACACAGGAGGTGGAAATGACCACAGCTTTTGTGATTGCAGTAATGAAGCCATAAACCAAATAGCATGAAATGAAGCAGGAGCTCCGTGATTTAATCAGATCATAAACAGATCCACTGCATCAAGCAAATGACGTTATTACCCATCTGAAGTAAATCTTGCTAATCTCCAGAGATAAAATCAACATCATCAATGGTCACATGTTATATTCATCAATGCTAAATCGTCCCCTTTTGACAGATTAATCCCGGCCGTGGCTCCCAGAGAGAGGGGTAATGGAGACCCAGGCAAACAATTTACTCATTGAACACGTTGGGCTCCTTGGCGCTTACACATGCTCTCTCTCCCTCATTGATTTACAAATTCAAAGTGCTCATCAAGGTGAGATAGGCCCGAAGAAAAATGGCTTCCGTGACAGCTTGTCATTCAAAGGGCCTGCGATGTGAGGCACCTTCTTTTGCTTTAAGTGCCTAATTGAGGTCATTTACGGCAGCTCTCGGGGCTCTGCTATCATACCTCAATGCCTGTTTCATTTGCACATTTTGGGGTTTTGACAAAGAATATTTTATGGAAATGAGACCATTCTCTGAGAATACTTAATTTTTTTTTTTTTTTAAAGAACCCAGTGATGGCTTGGATGTCTGTCAATGATAAATAGCTGACGCAATTTCTAAGATGAGCATGTAGTAGTGAGACCATATGCTTGTTTTTGCAATGATCTGAGTCTCCATGTCTTTATTTTGCTTGACCAAACTTCTGCATGGTCAAGAACATTCCACAAATGTATCTTTCAGTAATGCTGCATGCACTGTTGGACAATTAATTGATAGTTTGATGAATTTGCTATTTATTTTTGTCTCATTAAAAATGATTTGTTTATATTCATGCATTTGGTAGACGGTTTCAACCAAACAGCCTACATTTCAACCCATGTGTTTTGCTAGCGGCATCTACTATTTGAGCAGAAAGAAGAACGTATAATCTGCGTATTACTAGTTTTGGATTGGCAACTCTGTGTTTACTGCTCTTTCAATGCCAGTTTTTCAGTTCTAAAAACGCAATCAACACGTTCTTGTGAATACCGTTCCTTGAAAGACCGAATTCGTAGGGGCCAGGTGATGTAAACTCATTTGTTACCATTGTGCAACTTACAGTTCCAGCACTGGACAGGAATAAAATTTCTGAGGCGGATGATGACTTGAATGCTTCCACAAGAACATAAGACACAACGCAGAGAAACATCACTTAAATCACAACGCGTGTCTCGCGATCTCGTTTTATTCAAATGCAACTGGCACCATCTTGCTTCTCAGTTATTGCTTGTATAAAATTTTTTATTAATTAGACTGCTTTAGTGTTATTAGACATTAATATATCTTTAATATTGTTTCAGTGTTTGTCTTCTTGCACTGTCGATTGTTTCGTAAATTAAAATGAACTATTTTTACTTAGCGGAACAGGCTACAGATAAAATGATCAGATAATGTCTCAAATCAATCTTTTATGTCTTAGTATTTATTTATTTGGTGAGCAGCCATGTAATCAGCAGGATAATGTACAGTCAGTTGATAATTATTGCAAAATAAACATTGACAGCTACATAGCCTACTACATATTATCTGCATACTAAGTATATACTATCTGGTAGTGTTCAGGTTTTTGGAGGGTGCAGTGTAGATATTAATCTTTGTTTCAGAATGATCCTGTGAACTGTAGACGCTCTCAAACAGGAATGTAACAGCTCGATCTGTTCTTTGCACTCATGCACATTGTCATTCTTGGGAGCCCTTTTTTAAGCACACTTCTGATTATAATAAAATTACATGCCATGCTCTTTGTGAGGTTGTTAAAACATGTGCACAAAGCGATGAAAGTTCATTTTCTTGAGCAGACACTGAATAATATTAACAACCAAATTTCCATTCAGGACGGATGCCATGACAGACCTAATGATGGACTGTCAACAGACCTCGCTGGTGATGCTAATATCAGAGATGTTGTGAGGAATGATCTTTCTGATCTGCTTAGATATATGCAGAATTGAAATTTCAATGTGTAAGACTAAAGTGATTTCTGACAGCTTTATCTGGCAAGTTGATACCAGACATTAAACTATAACAAACAGCAGTATTTCTCTGGCAGTTCAGAATCCTGACTCTTGACCTTGTTTACGAGGCATGGCTTTTGTATGCTAACATTGCGTCTAATCAAAGGAAACAGTCTAGACTATATTTTTAAGCTTGTTTTCGCAGAGCTGATTATGATGCCTTTACACATCACACATTGCGCAGAAATATTTGAAAATGCTGGCCGTGTTGAGCGCTGCACAGCCAAACTAATGGATCTGACCAAGAGACAAATGGGTCCAGACACGCAGCAACACAGCCTGAGGAAATATGGACCTTCACATCATTTTTATTGCTTTAATGCATTTTAGTGTTAACTGCAAAGTAGGAGCTCAAAATTACTCTCAGTCCTGCTTTGCTTGTGCCCTACAGACAAAGACGCAACTTGATGAAAATAACACGCAGGCCACATGGGTGTTTTGCATGAAAATAAAGCAATTACCTTTGCGAAAAAGCATTGTATGAGTAGAGGAAGACTTAGATATGTTATTACTTATCTCATCTCTTGTAATATAATTGGCAGAGCTCTGTGTGTGCAACTGGGAAGAGAATGTTAATGCATTCTTCCAACAATGCAATGAAAAGCAGTTATAATGCTTCCTGGGGCAAAGTATTATGCCTATTCAAAAGGTCGAATTTGCTTGAGTATATTAGTTTATGAGTTGTGTTTGTAGCGAATAAGAAAGTGACACTTGATACATAACTGCTGTTTGAGAAACATGAGTGGTAATTCATCAAAAAGCCAAAGGTCTATCAATCAAAAGTGTCATGACGACAAAATCATAGTGAACGGTGGCTTTGCCAAACTTTAAAATTAGCTGATTTTGAATATCACAAAAAATACTGCCGTAGTCAATTCACCGACGTCAGTGTGTTCAACAGCTGTCCGGAATGAATTAGCATTGCATATCATATAATTACTGAATAAATGAGTGTGCATTAAGGAATCATCTGGCAGTGGGATTCTTTCCCCTACCATGCTTTTCGCCTCTGACTATCTTCCTGACAGTTTATTTCTCTCGGCTTACTGGGGGCAAACACCTGTGTCTCCTCTTAAAGCAGTCTGCTTCTGACAGGCTGTGGGAAGCTTCTCCCTTCGGCTCGGACACATCTGGTTGGAGATCACAACTCCAGCAGTGTCTCCATGCGCACATCCATCAGCCCTCAGCCATACGCTCACACGCATATGTATGCTATGGTCATATGCTCAACTTAATATGGCGAGATATAAGTTGAGCCAAAAGAATTAAGACATGACTGGCTAGTATTGTACACCACTGTAATGGATATTAAAGGTGAAGTGTTATTTCCACTGCCCCTGTCTGCCGCAGGTTTAACAAAGAGAAAGCCTCAAACTCATACCATGGTTATATTATATTAATCATGATAATTAAATAATTGAATCTTTAATTGAATTTAATTGAATTGAATTGAATTGAATTTAATTTAATTTAATTTATGTGTGTGTGTGTGTGTGTGTGTGTGTGTGTGTGTGTGTGTGTGTTATTGTATATATGTATATATATGTATATATATATATATATATATATATATATATATATATATATATATGTATATTTATATAAGAAATGTATATCACATAAATGTTTACAAATAAATATGCATATAAATGCAATGGATTATAATGCAATATTTATTTATTTATTTATTTAAGCCATTCAAAAGTTTGGGGTCAGTAAATTTTTATTTTTTTTGATAACTTACTGATTAATCGCTATAAAAATTTGCCAACAGTGGTAGTACAGATATATATTGTTACAAAATATTTCCATGATGTTCTTTTTTAACTTTTATTTTATTGAAGAAATAAAAACAGTTATTTTAAATCTTAATAATATTTCATAACATTACTTTTTAGAATGATTTCTGCTTGATCATGTGACAATTAAGTAATGGCCACTGAAAACTTAACTTTCCCATCGCAAAAAAAAACAAAAAACAAAAACAATAATAAATAAAATATATTACAATAATAAAGCATTATTAAAATGTATTAAAATGGCATATTAAAATTTAAAATTGTAATCAAATTTCAGAATATAGTTTTTATTGAATATGTTTATGTTTTTATTCATTATTTTTGGTCAAAAACTGCAGCTTTGTTGCTTGATTCTTCTTTCAGAATCATAATAAAATCTTACAGACCCTAAACTTTTGAGCTGTAGTCTAGAACCTGTTTGAAAACAGTTAGTCAGTCAATCTATTTATAAATTAAATATATCTAAGCTACATTTTGCAGCTTTTTATGTTATCCATTGGCGCACTTGAAAAATGACCTGAAGTGAGTGCATGGTATCTGCCCTCCATGCATCATCCACATGTCTCGCTCACAGGGGGAGGTGGTGGAGCCTCCACCTGCTATGGTATCCTTGACCCCGATCACCCCGTGTACTTCAGCATGGAACTCAGAGGATCTCTGTGTACCATGACCTCCCACAGATAGCTGCCATCTCTCTGAAGAGTACAGCCACAATTCATAGGCACTCAATGCAGTCATCTGCAGCTGCATGCCATATGGAGCTGGGTCTGGAAGCTTCTATTGCTGTTCAAGTGGGCATATGTGGGCATATAAAACCTAGAAGTAGTGAAAAGAATGTATTATGGGGGTTTCTGTGTAGTTTGAGGTTTATATGGGATCTTATTTCTAGAACTCACATTTTAAATGAAGAAATACGTTTGGGAAAGAATAAATAAGGAGTAGATGTGGGGGCATAATAGCTCCTCCTATAGGCAAAGTCCAATTTTTTTAAGGTGTTCCCAGAGCACATAAGCGTTTAGGCAATCTAATAAAAGAAGTGAAAGAAGAAACATATATTTGTTAATTCAAGTCTCATGAATCATTTTAATCTAGTTACACAGCCATGCGCCTTTTTTCTATTTGAAACCACGTCAATCTTACATCATATGTCTAGAGTTATTATTTTGCATTTGCAGTGGCACAGATTTGAAAAATGTCCAAAGACAAATTCGTATTTTGACAAGCATCACATTTCCCCCTATGGGTGGGTGGAAAAGATTGATGGGCTGTCACTCAAATGGAGCTGATGATGACAGGTTGTCATGTTGAGGCGTTGACATGGTACGGGAATAAATCAGAGCAAATTATAAATGTAATATTTGAACACTCACGATAAGAGAGAATAATATTCGTGCAGTGTAATGTTTGGTTCTGCTGCTTATAATTTAATATTTAATTTAATGCAAATTTAATGAGGCCTCTCCTGTGTTAATGTCACATATACTCTGTCTCCGCTTTAGTCTTCATCCGCTTTGAGCCGAACAGATTTTTCTTTTAAGGTGCACACAGGACCCTTTCAAGTGTCATTCCCACCAAGCCAAAAAAGTACAATGACATTCGTACCTTTTAATGCGGGCCGAGGCACAATGAAGCATGCCAATAACCTTCAGCAGAAAAAGCCTCCACGGAGAGCACGCGTAGCACTCCAAGGAAGATCATTCATAATTAGTCTTGACGAATTACTTGTGACAGAACAGTAAAATGCAGAGAGGTTTTAGCTGGCTTCTGGCTTTTAGCATGTAATGCACTCAATGTTAACAGTGCGCACGTTTGCCCTGTATATGTGTTTCGCTAAATATAAGTGATGGATGGGACAAGCTCTCTAATTTGCTGCATTCCACTAAATAATTTACTAGTATATGCTTTTCCAGAAGCATGACTGTTTTCTGTTGAGTGTTTTGGGTGTTAAAGTGTCCTGGAGGCAGGGTCGGTGTGAAGAGGTGGACTTCAGATGTGATTAATAATCTGTCCCGCACCTCGTATGGTATGAATCAGTAATTACAAAGATAAAAACCCAAATATGCATGAATGTGATATCCAAAGGTAATAAGATATGTCTGATGTAGCATACGATACACAAAAATATCTCTTTTAATATTCGATGCATGATTTACCTTCATCGTTCACAAGAGAGCATAACAATAAAATATTAATGGGCTTGTTTTCTGTGAATGTTTGTTTTTGTCAGTCTAACGCCGGTTCAAAGAAAAATATGGTCACTTCACAGTAGGACTCCGCTGTTTGCTTGGTAAATAAAGCCATTTGATATTTTTCATTTTTACTGTACTTCATAGGCATGTCAGTCAAAAGCTGCTGTTGTATTTAATGGCATATATTCCAGGCTAATATTTAACCTCACTTGATAGGAGTTGCGTTATGAGGAATGGCTTGTGGTAACAGGCAAAGTGAATCACCAGGTGATCATAAACACATTAGTCAGTGGAAAGGCACACCTGCTAGACTGTTCTGTAGATTGACCCGCTGGGGCTGCCTTTCATGTTTTTTCCTCATCATGTTGACATAAGCATACTTCCTAGCTAACAGGGAATGTTCTTAGAACTTCAGCTAATATTCTGGCAAGGTTCTTTCAAGGTTAAAAGGAAACGTTCATCTAATGAGGTTAACAGAATGTTTGTTCAAAGTTATCTGGTTTATAATAACTTTCTTAAAAAAATAGTTCACCAAAAAAAATTAACATTTGCTGATAATGTACTCACCTTCAGGCAATCCGAGATGTAGATGAGTCTGTTTCTTCATCGGAGCAGATTTGGAGATATTTAGCATTATATCATTTACTCAATAATGGATGCTCTGCAGTGAATGGGGCCCGTCAGAATGAGAGTCCAAACAGCTGATAAAAACATCACAATAATTCACACAACTCCAGTCCATCAGTTAATGTCTTTTGAAGCAAAAAGCTGCATAGAAGTCCACAACGTAAAAGTAACATTCTTTTAATGTTTGCAAAATGCTAAAATGGGATGTCTAACATGTCGAATGTTCATATAACCAAGATTTTTTTTTTTTTTAATGGGAACATTAGTAAAACATTTTTAGAACATATTTTTGTTGGCTGGGTTCAATTGTAGATATAGTATAAAATGAATGGGGGACAATATGTCTGTGTTATGTTAGCTTGTGCCTTTAGACACACATTGGATTCTGTGCATTTAAAAAAAAAAAAATCAATGTTTTTAAATGTCATTTTGCTCCACTAGTGTTGCTCAAACTGTGTCCAGATACATTTATAATTCTGAATGGCCCCCACTGAGTAAAATCATGAATACACTGATTGTGTTAATGTTTTTTACTCACACTCAAGCAGACTCCCGACTGAAGTAACACTTATGCTTGAACAGAATATTGCTGTTCAGAATACAGATGGCACAATGAAAAGGCTATTTTTAATAGACCGTTTAAGAAGTAAATCAAATATGTCACATTTTTAGTGTTCGGAATAAAATGTGGAGGGTAAGTCTGTAAAAGTCAAAAATATTTAATCCTGCATTGCAGATGCTACAGTAGATATATCTGCCTAGCCTACAGCTAAATATTTTTATCATCCATTTCAGGTTAGCGGTCAACATTTTCGAAACACTTTTAGCTTGTAAACAGTAACTTTCACACTGAGCAGTGCCTTTCTATTAGGGATCCAAACCAGTGTTGTCAAAGCATAAACACACTGTGATTTGTTGTATCTTTTATATAAACCTCTCAGTGGATAACACTCTTTCAGCATTCCTGCACATTCGACCAGCTACTATTGACCAACATCACTGTTCTTACCTGATGAAATGCTGAAACCTGAAAATGCTAAATCTTATGCCACAATTAATAAATAGCACCAATATTTGAGACGGTTAGTGTTAACTCTCTTTCAAAGGGAATGGAGCCAATAAGTTTTTTTTTTCTGCTATGAGAGTACCATTTACAAGCAGTCATGCTGGCAGAAGCCTCCAAACTGTGGACTCGTTAATCGCCCCCATCCACAGGGCACCAGATGCTCAGCACGCTAGACGACCATCAAATACTTCTGAGACAGACATCAGCTCATCTAACATGATGGATTCTATGTCTAGCTACTCATCGGACTATATTTTAAAAATACACCCAAGTGTAGAATTTAGTGTTTTTTTGTTTGTTTGTTTTGTTTGTTTTGTTTTGTGATAGCACAACACATAAATAGACACTTCTGTAAGTAAAATTACAGTCATGAGCAAGTTTATTTAGTTTAAAAGTTAATAATAATATTATTAATTCTTATCATTTATTTACATAATTTTTTAATGTTATTTTACATACATTTATTTATTTATTTATTTGCATAACAAAATAGATTTAGTTTCTCATCAAATTTTAAAACAACAACAATAATAATAGAAATAATCTGTATAGTATTATTATTATTATTATTATTATTATTATTATTATTAATGCACAGTATATCTATATTTTAACATTTTGTATCTTTTATTTTTGCAAAGTACCGGAATTTCCAATTTTGAGACAAATTCCTTATATGCCTTATATTCTACTAATACTATTTCTTTGTTTGTTTGTTTGTTTGTTTTAATTACATATTTATATGACAAATAGGATAAAGAAATGTAGTTTCTTATCACATTTATAATAACAATTGTTATAATAATAATAATTATTTATTATTATTTATTTATTTATCTACATTCTGTGTCCCATATTTTTATTATTAGAATTTTCAATTCTGCAACAAATTCCTTGCTGGAGCTACTATATATAATTAATTGTATGTATGTATCCATGTATGTATGTTACCAACATAAACATACCAAATAATAATGAACTACAAAATATATTAAAATATTGTATCCCATCTTTTTCGGTTTTTAAGCTTTAATCTCTGTTCTGTATGGTGCTGGTATTCTCTGGCATAGAGCTGGTGTTGTTTCTACATATTCGATTGTATACTGTGATGCATAACAGTGTCACCACATGCTAGAATATGCTAATACCACTCATGAATTACGGCTACATAGTCTCATTTAACGAGTTACCAGTGTTTCTCATGTAGCACATTTAGTCAGACTTAATAATGTGACTATCCTTGATGAAGTTATCAAAAACAAATCATTTGACTCGTTTATCACTGGGTCACGGTGCAAACAGGAATGAGGTATACTTACATTACACAATGTCATTCTAAGACTGTAGCCACGGGGGGTAATACATGTTTAATGATATGCAAACTATGGCAATGATGCATGTCTTTCATGCGTCCCACTAAACACTTTGCACTAACAGCTATAGAAAAACACTCATAAATCCAGCGCAATGTTTGCAGGAATCTTTGAGTGCTGTAAGCTATTTTATATAAGATATACATGAGATTTCTAGAAAGTTGAACCAGCAATTACATCAGTGGAATATGTCCTAATATTTTTAATTTTGCACACATGACTCGGCCTCTGACTGTGGAATGATATTTGCACAACCATATGACCCAGACATTTGGCTCCCCAGAGTCCATGAATGCAAACCCTGTTGTTCACCAAAAACAGTTCAGGAAAATCACTTTCATGATTTAATTGCTCTCGCTTTCAAAGAAGAAGATTTACTGAGAATCCGATCTCAGGTTATTGGACATCCGATGACAGCGAAAGAAAAAGCCAGAATTTATTGTCTGCTTTTACAGCCAGATTTCTGAAATAATTGTTCTGGGACAAGACGGTAAGTTAGTGGTTATAAACCTGTCCTCCATATAAATTACCTAATCAAGAGATCCCGGCGGTTATATAAATTGCGGCAGTCATTTGTCTTCAATGGCCTGTATGTGCACATAAACCCACGACGACGGTCATATACTTGAGTGGAAAGAGGACCTGCATCACTGTTTACAGAGTTCAGGGGAAATGGATGACTTCTTGCATGCTCAATCAACTGCGAAATGTGCATTTAATCATCCTGAGAAAGCCCCTTGGTTTGTTTGTGTTGCAGCAGGGATTTACATTTCCAAACATCCCTCATATTAATCATTACTTCATCACTTCCCCTGTGAGACAAGGTGAATAAACTCCTTAGTGTGCCAGGGCTGAATGTGTGCTTAATCACACCCAGAAAGCCCCCCAAAAACCTTTCATTCACTCAGAGACCGCTAGTCGTATTACAGTCTCCTGGTCTTGTTCCTTCTCACTTTTTAAGGCATTTCTTCCGTTCTAACGGAAATATTCAAACGCATGGAGGTCCGCACTCGTTACAGGGCTTGTGTCACTTGGACGTTTCTCCCAGTAGACAAATGATGAATGATGTTTGAGAGAAACACATGAAACAGGAGGCAGCACGGGCAGACCGACTGTTTGCTTTTACAAGAGGTGTGTGTGTGGGGCCGCACATCCACGGCGAAACTGTTTAAAATAAGTCGAAGCGCATATTAAAATGACAAGACGAAATTGAGTGATCCTTTACTAAGTGACACCTGCCCCAGAATGCCGGAGTTTGAAATTTCACACCACAATGAGATCTTGAGTGATTTCCTCAAGGCGGCCCTTCTTTACATATTCCGCTCCAGCTTATTATACTGATACGCAGAACATTCTGCCATCAACAATCCTTCATAAGGGTGCGAAGTATAACTTTATCACCACAAGTCGAGAACATGTTACATTTGCCACTTTAAACAAGATTAATGGGTCACTCAAGCATTTACATTCTCATACATTTTTATGACTGCACTATGAAGTGAGCTTGATTTATCGGTAACAAGATAAATGATTGCCAAAGAGCTTCGGCAGCTCTGACTTTAAACAATCTTTCATTTGATGTCACTTGTACCTTTTGTGGAGCTTTGAAGCGTTCTAACAGGCAAACAGGAGAGGCCGGTCGGCACAAAGGCGTTTGACACGTGTTTTAACAGTTCTTGATGTACACCTTAACCCCCCAATGACATTACTTGCGCATTTCGCCTCTGATTGGCAATTACATTCTTAGTGTACCCGCAGGAGTGTTTTTCTGCCCCCTCAGTCACTGGCTAAATTGCCAAAGTCTACATTTATGCACAAGCATGAAAAGCAGTTGAAAGGCTCTTTTTGCAGTCGCCAAGCCCGCTCAGACTTTTTTCTCATTTCTTGACAATGAAACATACATTTTGGCCTCCCGTCTCAGCTGAGAGGGGAAACAGAGTCAGTGGCAGGAAATATTCCTGTCATAGAATGATCAGGAATGGTAAATGGAGCTGTCGGAACATTTGGCGTGACAGGTCTGGGAAGGCTTGCCTCTTAATAGATTTACAACTCGTACTGGAGGTAACTGCGGAAAATTTCCAGCCAATGAATTTATCTGCCGCAGACAGGTAGATGGACACTTTTACCCATCTTGAGCCAAGATTAAAAATGTGCACGTCAGGACTTTAGGGAATGGATTGGCCCACATCTTCGTGCTGTTATAAACAAGGAGAGCCTCGGACCTTGGGGTCAGCTCTGGTGAATGATGCACGCTGGAGTGGATGACGAATTAAAGCTATCCTCCGGATTACATTTCCACTTCATCTCTAAATATATACAGCGCAAGAGCAGGAAAAAGTTGGGCACATGAGCAGGAAAGGCTCTGGCAGGATCACTGCGTAGTATCAGGCGCTTTGGCCGGCTGCGTGACGTGACATTTCACATGGAGCTCGGCGCAGACAAATGTGCCCGAGTGTGTGCAAGCTTTGTTTAAGGGGTGAAGTCATCTTTTGTTGAGCGAGGTTTAGGGAAAGACCAACAGGGAGCTAAACAGTGGGCCCTTGTCTGTCAGCTCCATGACAAGGCCTTTCATTTCCAGCCTAATGGCCAAGAAAGCCAACGCCAGGCCGCGCTCAAACCCTTCATGGAAAACAAAACTTTTGTTTCCAAATGTCTTGGACCAGGCTGACTGCTCCACGCTAGTATGATTAATGACTCGCAGCCACATTGTGTGGAAGCCGCTAATTAACTGCAGACTGATTAAAGACATGTAAACTTTGCTGATAACCTGCATTTTCTCCCTCTTTCTCCTTCACGCAGTCCCCTCCCTCCTTTCTTTCTCTTGCACAAACTTGGCATGTGGAAGCGCTTACTGCCAAAATTGTAAGAAACAGACCAAAGTTGAGTATGATGAATGGCGTCTCCAACAGGCGTATACAGACTCTAATTTAGAACTATTTAGTGTATGACATATTGGCACGGCGTTCCTGCTTTCACTCCACTCGTGTTCTTGGTTTACAAGCTACGTTTCGGCACTGTTGTTTTAAATTTATACTCGCCGTATTCATGAGTATTCTTGCACGTTGGCAATCGCAGCTCCTGAGATTATTTCCTTTTCGATTGTTCTTTTGGAAGCAGATATTTACATTTTATCCTCCTGCACAGCCAGCAGCAGTCAGCCACAGAACCCCAGTCAACCTCTATCACTCCCAGACTAAAAATGCGTCCAACACGAGCACAAGGCACATTCTGACAGTGCCAGGACAGTATGTTTCTAAATATAAATGTTATCATGCAATGCTAGTTAGTGCCAAGGCATGACCGAGGCACATTCATCAGGTCCGAATGTCCAAAGGACTCACAGGAATCTAGACTCCTGTCTAGGAGCCCCAGGAAGAGGCTATTTTGCTAACTCAAACTGATGGGGCTGAGACTAATATACTGCCAGCATCAATTCAGCCATGCCATGCTTTTGACGTCAAGTTCCAGGGCGGAATATATAATTTGGTCCCTTGGGGTGTCTTCGGCGTAATTGTTCGTCATACTCTTGATTGATAGAATGTAAACATGATGTTAAAATTGTCATTATAAAATGGAAAGTTGTGGTCCTTGATGCTGATTCTGAAACACCTGATCATTTGTTAAATAGAGGTAAATAATTTTGATAGAGTACAAAATAGTTTATTGTATATTTTAATGGTTTCAGCTTTCAACTGCCATTAATTCAGCCAACATGTTGTAGGAAGCTTTGAGACATGTGAGAAGCATTTTCTCCTTCTAAGCCTATTTTTTTCTCTCGCTAATGTAATTATGTATACAATTATATGGTCAGTTGCATTTTACTATTTGCATTTAGTTCAGTTTTTTCCCCCTGATGTCCATGACCTTATCAAAACAGACCTGCAACCCATTTTTAGATGTCTGTTCTAGCATAAGGATTGCACTAGATGATTATGATTAATAACTTTGGACCCATTTAAGTGTCGCTGATGATTATGTACTAACATTTAAATTATTAATTTGATACAATACAATGCTCTTACTCTGTAAAAAAAAAAAAAAAAAAAAAAAAAAAAATGCATGCAATTACATCTGTAATTAATTTCTATAGTTACACTGTTGACACATTCCCCATAACCCCCCTTAAACCTACCCATACCACCAAACCTGTTTCTAACCTTTACCGTATCCCACCTCAGAAGCATTAAAAGTGATTTTGAATTCTGAATACAGTAAGTACATTTTACCTAACAACTACTGTTCATTTATTTATTTTTGAATGCAAGTACATAGACACCTAACAAAATGTGGGAGTACAGCTTTTAATGGAAATTGACTTTATATTTAAATATATGTTTAAAATATAATTATTTTCATCATTTGTATTTATTCTATACAATAATAAATAATAAAACAATTATTATAATTATAAAAATATTTACAAAAAAAATAAAAATAATACATAATTTAACCATATACCATTAAAATAGGCTAATATATTATTAAATTAAAAGAAGTTAATTATTTTAAAATATAGAATTATTTTATCTGTTGGAATTGGAATTATCACTGAAATTATGTGGTATTCATTTTTTAAAGCTGTAAAGAATTATATTGTAAATAAACTATAGCCACAGTTTAAGCGGTACATTGTTCCCTTTAGCTGTGACTATATTCACAGTTTTAATATGCATTAGACATATTTCAGAATGGTGTGGTCTTAATAGTGGGAGGCAATCCGCTAATTAGCATTACTAATTTTCGAACACTCTTGCAATGAATATTCATATATCATACGGTATGCTAGGACAGTCCAAACTGAATAAAGTAACAATAATCTGACACATTCCTTCCACTATTTTTACTAGCTGTGTGGGTGTGGAAAGTGTGCCTCGGGGATTTAATCACATAACCTGATTTAGACTAAGTGAAGAATGGCGCGAGTTTCCGAATTGAATACACGCAGATAGAACGAGAGGAGAGGAGAGGTGTGACAAGAGCTCCAGTATTGAAGGTCACATGATCAGCCTCAGAAGGCACCTCCTTTCAGCCGGTTTTATCACCCCTCCTCGCCGCTCCTATAATTAGGTTGGTTAACATACTGCTGTGTATGCAGTCATGTTGACTGGGAACTTAATCAAGTTACTATTGAATTTTGCTCTCCTCTCGCCCATGGTGACAGGTTTAGTCGCAGAGTTATAGCAGTGACCTATAGATGGAAATTAGCTGTGGACACAAGTTTGTTCTTTTCTCCACTCCTGTGTGAAAATATTTAGCAAACTGTTGACAAGTGTGAAAAATCGAAGGAAACAAAATGTTCTACATAAGTACAAACCATGAAATATGCAACAAGGGCACGAGGCGGTAGGGCACGCGCACCGTCGACCGGCAGTCCATTAGACGTGATAGACATTTCACTTACCTAAGTTAAATATAACAGTCGAGTATTCATTAATATAAGGAGAGGGCCTCTGAATCAAACCCACCATCTGCTTAAAACGACAGAATAATCTACAAATCATGATTAGGTCTAAGGAGTGGAATTTCACTTTAATCTTTTTCAGGGCTGGAAATTTCCATCTGCACAGTACAGCACATCATTTTTCTTCAAGACAAATGTGCTGTTTTTCATGTTCCAAAATTAGATCAGAAGAGAACGATTAATCATGTCATGGCCTGGGAAAGGAAACAAAGATCTGATTTTTCCCTCCTGACTCCGGCCCGCGGTGCACGGCCCATCTTCGCTTCGTCGCATTGGGCTTTTTCTTCTGGCTCGACATCAGAGGCGAGCTGTGAACGTAGCGCGGCCAATTAATATGAAATTACGACGTGACTTCAATTAGCTGAGCCACCTCTCCCCTTCCCTCCGCCGGGCCCCGTGGCACCTCACGGGCAGATGGTAGCCTGTTTGTTTGTGACACCATAACCAAATCTAAAGTTGGGGAAGCAAGCCACTGGGGCTGCAAATTAGTGCGACCACACAACTGTCAGGTGCTGGCCTCCATTGACAGTTGTAGCCCATTACAGGGACATTGATGTTTTCACGGTGTGACAAAAAGGGATCCTTTTTTTCTGTACCAGAAGAGCTGTCTGTCAGCTTGCTCTCAAGTCATAACAAATCACTAGCACTCAGCTGAGGCTGAACACTCACCGCGTCAGGGGAAGATAAATGACCTGCAGGCCTTTGAAGTGCTTTGGCAGTTCAGATGGGTCCGCGGTGCTGACAGAGAAATATACACAACAGCGCAACCAATAATGAGAACATTAAACATTCCTGCCTCCTGACAGGCTGACAGAAAAGCCCGAGCTGACATCAATCATCTACAGAGGCATAACCTTGACAATTAGTCTCTTCTCTGATACTAGGCCTAACCTTGTGCGCTCGCCCGGTATGATCCTGCTCATCCGAGGTGTACCGCATGAGGTCGGGTCTCCATTCTGTCTCGTTTTGTTTTTTGTTCACCAAAGGGCAGTGATGTTGTGCTGGGCGTATATATTTTAGAGCCTCAGATAGAGAACAAAGTATTTACTTTCCTAGACTTTCTAAAATAGAGATAGGCCGATAATCGGTCTGACCGATATATTTACCGATATTCTATATACATATCAGTATTGTACCTGTTACTAATAAATACTAATGAATTCACTTGCTAATATAGTTTGTAGTCTCTAGTGTCCATTAATATTATTTACAGGTAAATCATTATTTAATGTATTTTTGATATATTCTCATTTTTTAAAATATAGATAAGATGATAATTGCTCAGACTTATATATTTACCAATATTCTTTTGAACTTTATTAGCATTTTATTTAATATCTGGTTTACTGTTGAATTTGGAATAATAGCAAATAATAGTGAATAATGAATAATATGTATAATATCATTCACATTTCCTGTTCATTCTAAAGTGTCTGACCGATATATTTACCAGTATTCTTTTAACTTAATTTGTGTTCTGTAATATCTGATTTTTATCATTTTAAATAATAATTTGAAGAAAAGTAATCATTATAGTTTATATTATTTAATATATATATATATATATATATATATATATATATATATATATATATATAGTGTGTTTTATGTACATATTAGAGTCTTGTGTGGTGAACATAATTATTTACTTATTTAGATAGTCTTTCTAAAACAGAGATCGAAGGATAATCAATACCAATATATTTACCAGTATATTATTATATTATTTATATATCTTATTATTATTTACTTATAATTCTGAATACTGATAATTAAATACTATAGTGAATAATATAATATGTATTGGTTTACTATATAATATCATTCACATTTCCTGTTCATTCTGTGTCTGACCGATATATTTACCAGTATTCTTTTAACTTAATTTGTGTTCTGTAATATCTGATTTTTATCATTTTAAATAATAATTTGAAGAAAAGTAATCGTTTATATTATTAATATATATATATATATATATATATATATATATAATATATATATATATAAAGTGTGTTTTATGTACATATTAGAGTCTTGTGTGGTGAACAAATAATTATTTACTTATTTAGATAGTCTTTCTAAAACAGAGATAGAAGGATAATCAAGCTAACCAATATATTTACCAGTATTATTATTATTATTATTATTATTATTATTATTATTTACTTAATTAGCATTCTGATTTACTGATAAATTTGGTGGAACTCTAGTGTGCAATAATAGTATTCAATAGTTTTTTGTTGTTGTTTTTGTGGGGGTTTTTTTGTTTTTGTTTTTTTGCCAATTTTTGAAATACCAGACATTCATTCTTAAGTGGGAAATGTGTAACTTGTCACTTAAACTTATCTCAAAACAAAGGTGAAATAAATAGTTTATTATTATTATTATTTGACCAGATGAGATTGGGACTCCATTTAGTCACTTTTTGTTTCTTCTTCACCAAGACATAAGGGTGGTGGTGGTGTTGTGGGCGTTTGGCTAGGCATACGTTTACTGTACAAAGCTTTAAGCTGCATGGGATTGTCATCATAGCCTTGAGTGTAATTAAAAATCTGATCTCCATAAGCTGTACATTTATCCTTATCCACCCCCCCATGCCCCCTTGTGTTTTTCAGGCTTGTTTCCTTTTCTCCTGTGTCTCCAAGCAATAAGGAATGAGACAAATATAAAGTCATTAGCCTCAGAAAATATGTGGATGTTTGAGCTCCCAAAATCATTGCAGTACCCTGCATACATTATAGGTCTCTGAATATGGGCATTAATGATGCCCTTCAGGCGTTTTGGAACCATATAAATATTTCCATTTGAGACACCCCTCACGTTTCTGTTCTAGTGACTCAAAGAAGGAAGCAAAGAGGGAGCAGCCCATGCTGCAAAACATAATTTGTCAAGGGGCCTCATAACGCTGCTTAACAAGACTACATGAATTACAGTCTCAGCCCAATAGCTCCTCTTAATCTGCCATTAAATCACGTTTTCAATCAGAAGGGAGGTTCGGGAAAATGCAGTCATTCTTTATTGAGATGAGGCTGGCAAGACACGTCAAAAGCTCCAACAAACATCTTTCATATATGTTGTAATCACAACCATGATGCATTTACAGTATGAATAAGGAGAGAAGAAAAAAACTTGAATGTATTAAGTTCCTGGAAGTTAGGCTTAGTGGAGTGTTTGTCGAAAGTGCACTGCTGAATTTTCCATTTTCCTCTCATAAATCATGAAAGAGGATATGGTGTGAACATGGGTGTAGATCTGGGTATGGACAGTAGGGGTATGTGCCTTCCAAAGTTAAGACATTGAATAATCACTACAGATATTTCAAGGGATTACAGTTGGGACTAAATGTAATGTATGTACTGTTATATTATATGGCTCTGTCATATTTTTATTTACAAAAATAAATAAATGTCTGAAAGTATTTTAATTCCCTTTTGGATTAAACAAATATTATTATTATTATTATTATTATTATTATTATTATTATTATTATTATTATTATTATTATTTACTTATTTAGATGTAAAATATAGATAATCAGTTTCAGCAATATTTCTACTGATATTCACATTTTTTTTCTATTTAATCAATTATCAGTTCTTTAAATATTTAATATACTAAATTTACATTTTTCTTTGTAATCGATTATCTGTTCTTTAAATATTTAATATACTAAAATATTGGTAAAATTTGGTCAGTTTCTAAACAATACCACCAAGAAACAGCATCTTGTTAATTTTTTGCAATGCTACTAATGTTTTTGTATGAATGATTCATATTATTATTATTATTGTTATTATTTTTATTATCAGCATCATCATCAAAAATAATACTAGTACTATTATTATTATTATTATTATTTTATGCACATTTGTGATTTTTTGATGCAGAATTTGCATAATATTACCAAGAAACAGCATATTTGCATAAATATAACAGAATCAATAATAACAATAATAAATATTCACAATACACACAACATACAAACAATATTGTTTTTGTATGATGATGATATTATACAATAATAATAATAATTATTGTTGTTGTTGTTGTTGTTGTTGATGATGATGATGTTTTTTATGCACACTTGTTTTACTGTTGTAGCACCATTTAAAAAATACAATCAAATATAAATGCAAAAATGAAACAATAATTAAAAATCAGTTCAGCATATTACACACTACCACATAACATAATGGCAAGCAGTTATTCCAACAATTTTTTGGAAATGACAACTGAGCGACCAGTGTTACTGTACATTCCCTCTGTCTCATTTTTTCCTCATCTCGTCCAGGCACTAACTAACCCACGTGTAAATCAGCAGAGACACGCTGACCCCCGCCATGTGTCTCGTCTCGAGTTTCTGGCACTTGCGCAGAGGGTCTCGCAGAACGCTTCGTTACAGCATGAAAAATGAGTTATGTGGAATGAAGACATTTCCCCTTTGACTAGCACATTTGCAAAAAGGTATGTCAAGGATGTGAGGCAAGGGCTGTGGGCAACCTTTCAAGAGAGTATTTTTTACTTGCTTATTGGAGGAGCAATAAATATCAGGCCGACAGGCCCTTCTCACTGTTACAAAGCCTACCTGCAACCGTGCTGGATAATTAGCAGCCTTGAAGATGATATATGACTTTCATTACCCTTTGGGACTGAGGAGACTAAATGAGGACAGAGCTAATTGCCGTGCAAAGCAGTTTGGCATGAATGAAAAAAATGCAGGGCCAGGCTCCAGCCCAAAAAGGGCCCTGTTGCCGAACTGATCCCCGACTTGCTTTTTTGCCCGCAGGAGTTCACTTGCTGTCCATAAATCATAGGCTGCTTACAGCTCAAACAGCCCTGAGTCATCAACATGCAATAAGCTGAGTGACAGATTCCATCTCCACTACATTAGGCCCCCACTTCAAACATAGTTGTTTCTCTCTCACTCTCACTTCGATACTCATTCGAAGGCCTCTTTTCGCTCACCTCCCCCTTTTGCTCTCTCTTTATCTCACTGCTGGGCTCATTCAAAGCTCATTTTTTCTTTCTCTTTCACTCCATCCCTTTCTTTCTCCGTCGCCCTCCACTCTGTGCTCTTTTCCCGTGTCCTGCACTTAACTGTAAATGAAACCCAGACGGGACGGGCTGGATTACAATGTAAAATAAAAGCCGCCGATCACGTGACAGATAAAACTGCCAAGATGGAGGGGGGGGGGGCATCATAAAGAAGCATACGTAAGAGCTATGAAGGGCGCTTCCAGGGCTTTCTTTGTCAGGAGTGCCAATGGTAGTGGCTAATGCTTTAAATGGTTAAGGTTAAGTATGCTGGCATCCAGAGCAGGGACAAAGCGCTACTCTCCTGCTGACATGTCAATTCAATTTAAGCAGCTCTGTGCTTGTCAGGCCGAAGGGAGGGGGGACTTGTAGCCCCTACACTGTGTGCCTTTCTTCAGGCCCAGTATCCAAGGCAAAAAAATTCCTGCTAGGATTTCAACAAAACCTCTTGACATTGTATTTCCTCTCCTAAGCTTACCGGCTCCTTTTGATGCTTAGTCGACTTAAATAAAAGCGGTTACTTATCCGTGAGTACAGCAAGACAACTGCGGCTGCGCTTTTGTGATGGCGAATGACTTGTTGCTGCCATATTTCGCAGCCGAGCCCTGCATTATTGGTCCATAGGTGGAGTATGATCAAAACAAATTGTCTTTCTCCGCAAAAACCGGGTACTCCTGGCCACCGAATTATTCAACTCTCAGAGGGCGATACGAGGGGTCTTTGTGACAATGATAAAACTGCTTCCTTTCTCTGGATTTTCACTCTCGCTTCACTGTCTCTTTTCTCATCTCGCTTCCATTTCCAGGAGTGTCTCTCTGGGGTATGACAGCATTAACAAGCATTGCTTGAAACGCCACATTCCCAGCAGAGGCTGTGCGGCGTGGAGATGCAGGTGTTTCTGGACAGGTACCGAACATCTCTTGTGACTCCCGGAGAGCAGGGCTGTGTGGGTAAGATGGGCCTGAGGGAAAGGCACGGGAAGAGCATTAATATAGAGGAAGTGCAGCATGCCTGTGGAAGATCTGTCATGTTTAGCCCTGGATAATACAAGACAGCCGGCACATTTGGTTGAAACACTCTCACTCAGGCTGAAAGAAGGGCAGAAGAGTCACGGTCATTCGTACGGAGGGCAAACATGTGCCTTTGGATTGTTAAGCCATGCAACTTCCAAAAAGTGCTGTATCTTAGATAATTACATTGCACAATTGTTGCAAAGGAGAAAAAACATTTTTGTTTAATTTATTTAAAGCAAGATCATAAATTTAGTTTGGATTTCAAACTATATTCTCTGCATGCTAAATTAAAACTGTAGAAAACCAACATCGTTGGTCATGTCATATTTGGCATCTGCCTCAGTTGTGTCCTCATAAAAATTGGTGAATTAGGCCCTTTGAATCTGAATTATGCTTGTTTCAAAAAGTCATATTATCCAGATCTAATCAGACAAAAATAATTCTTCTTTGGACTTAATCAGTAAATGAAATATAATGGGTCTCTCTTCATGAAGATAGGGTCAAAACCCTCATTTAGTGCCAAGAAACCATAAAGATTTCAGATTCACCTCATCATTGAGCTATTTTGTCAGCCATTAACATAATTTAGTCCTATCCAAGCAAGAATCCAAAGCCCATTAATACTGCTCAGAGTGGCAGCAAGGTCCTCTGAAAAAGATCTGACCTATTACTAATGAAACAACTGTTTCCTTTTCAAGTGTGTCGCTGTACAGACTCCTGCTCACAACAAAGTTCCATTTGTGCAGTTTCTGTTTCCTTTCGTTGTGTTCTGTTTATACCCACCCAGATTAAAGAGGATGAACGAGATGAGTCAACCAAAATGGTGTCATGGATAATATGTTCCAAGCAATCATTTGTTAAATAAATAGGCCATATGTCTTGATGTACATGCTTATAACTATATATGTTACACATCAATTAGTTCCAGTCTTCTAATTTGATTAGAGGAGCTCCATGTGTGCTGATACACAGAGTAACACTGAATTCAGGCTCATTGGCTGAATACGTTTCAAGTGATTTGAAAGTCATTATCCATATTTATGATATTACATACAATATATACAGTATGCATATAAAACTCAATGTACAATATACAATGCAACATGGTACATTGTAAAATACAATACATATACATACAATGTGGTGCTCCAGGTGAGCAATTGACACTGTAAACAAATGCATAAAATAGGGCACAACTACTGTGTTAATATAAAATAATTCATTTATTTTTTTTTTCATATTGATTTTTACTGGTGTTTTACCTGTACTTTTAATGTTGCACTTCATTGCATAGAGTTAATGGAAATGTCAGTCAAATTAATGAATAATGCAGACATTTTTTATAGTGTACAATGGGCAGAATAAATGTTATAATATTCATAAACAGTGCTTTCATCTAGACCATTAACCAATGCACAAATTTGCATTAAATTACACATTTAACACTGATATTTGACATTTATGAGATATGATGAGAGAAGTTATTCTTAAAAAATATATATAATATGTATAAAAATATATATTATACATAATGCTGTATAATAAAATGTTATATAATAAAATTAAATACCAAATAAAGAAATTAAGTGATAAGAAAAAAAAAAACATTCAAATCTGCTCTAGAATGATTAAATCTGATTAAATAATGATTTCCATAAATATACTAAAATGTATTTGAAATACATTTATTTCATGCTAAGTATACTACAAATACATTTACAAATTTTGTACTTAAAAATACTCTACTTTAACTGGTATACTTAAAGTCTGCTAAATTTGACAAATTTTGTGCGTAATACACTTTAATTGTGTAGAAGTAGTTCTGAAGTCCAACTAAAGGTAAACTGTAGTATATTTGATGTGCTTAAGTGGATCTATTGCAAGTATACTTCAGGTATCTCGCATTTAAAGACCGAGATTATTCAAAGATCATACAGTCCTCATCAATAGGGCCATTAAACACATTTTAGTCTTAATATTAAGAAATGTGCATTGTGCACAAGTAGTAGGTTACTCAAAACAAAGTTCAATTATAATTTTTATATCAGTAAGTCTCGAGCAATATGTCAGTAAATATGTTAATAAATTTGAACTATACTTAGTATGAAATAAATGTATTTTAAATATGTGCTTTGAGTAAAAAATGTATTCCATTAAATACAGACTATATCAAGCCACATATAAGCACATCAGACGACTAGAGCAAAGATGAAACTATATGAGCGTAGCCCAGCTGACAGACCCCAGTGTTGCTGCGTCTCCCTCAAGGTGAGAATTGTTTTTGTTCTCACAATTCACACAACATCTTTTGTCTTTCAGCTTTGAGGCCAAACATTAGCTGAGCTGCGTCTCACAGTGTGGGACAGAGGGAGAGAAATAAAAGTGTGTGTTGTTGTTCACAGGAGGAGTCTAAGCTTTGCTGCAGAGGTGTTTAAAAACCCATCTGGCACTTTGTAGACAGAAAACCTGGATTGTGTGTTTCACCCCTGCATCGCTTCTCTGCACTACTTCCTGCCATTGATCAGAGGAAACAGGAAGTGCGGTGATTCTTAGACGATGTGAGTACACTCACCGGTCCCCTCTGGAATAATAATCAGACTCCATTTTCTCTGCTCACTACCCATGAGTGCGGGCTCTGGTGCCTGTATTTACAGAGGGCCGGCTGCTGCGCTGGAGTCAGCATGCAGCCTCCTCTGTTGTGCACCAGAAACCACTACAGTGCCAGTGTGCAAGGCTTAACGAACCAATAAAAGCAGCTTTATTCATGCTTAATTGAGAAAGAGACACAAAATGCTTGCACAGAGAGTTAACGTCTGACCTCAACAGCAGTTTTGTGTGTATGTATCAAATTATTCTCTTAACAAACAGAACGTGGACTAATTTTTCATTATTGTCTTTAAAAAGTGCTTGTTCATTTATGCAAAAAACTTAAAAAAAATTAGCCTGCTAAATATAATACAATTTAATATAATATGATATGATTCTAGGGGCTTACTTTAATTTATATAAATTTCACATGTAGGTTTTAAACAATTTGTATCAGTTTAATATATAAATGTAACTAAATTAAAGTAAAATATAGTATAATGTGGGGAGAATGCAACAAACACAAAAACAATATAATATAATATAATAAATATAATATAATATAATATAATATAATATAATATAATATAATATAATATAATATAATATAATATAATATAATATAATAATTTGCCATTATACTACATTTTACTTTATATAAATTTTATGTGCATAATGCTGTAAAAGAAATTATAGCTATTGTATTTATTTATGCAATTAAACTTAAGAAAAATTTAGTTTAAAGCCAAAATCCAATGCTTTTCAGCAAATAAGAGGGGGAATAAGTAACAAAACAGCAACAAAAAGAGCACTCACCATATATCAAAACTTTGTTGAACATATTATTCATATTATTCCAAAATCTGTTCTCGCCGTTGAAACGAAAGTGGTGGAGTTTAAAATCAAAGCCGACAGGCCCCAATAAATCAAGCTAAATCACAAATCAATAAGAAATACCAGCTAAATTATGACTAATGGCATAGCAGTCATAAACTAACACCAACACAACTCAGCAGGCCATTAATTTCATGGCAATGCAAAATAAACAGACACATTTCTTTCATGGCCCTAATAAATTCCCCTGAAAACTCAAAGAACTGTCCATCTGCTTCCAATAATTTTTAATTTCCCTTTCTGTCCCATTCTTATTAGGTATTCCGCTGAGGTATTTGTTCATTTACCTCCTCCCATCTGCATTCAATTACTGTATCCCCGAACACGCTTCCTATTTGTTTCTCTCCAGAAGTGAGTAAAACACCCCCACCTGTATCTTAAGCAAACTTTATGCTTGTTTTATTATCTGTGAGGGGCCATGACTCATTTTGGCTCCGCTGCATGCCGGTGCGCGAGTTGGACAGGAATCTGGTTTTGATGTGTTTTGGCTAGGGCAGAAAACACCTGCACCTATTCTCTGGGCTAATCTATTAGACTGGTAAATGGCTGAGCAGATGTTCTGAGATCAGCAGGGACTCCAGCCCTGGCTTTATGACCCGTTCCCCCGTTTGCCCGTGGCTTCTGAACTCGGATCAGAGGACAATTGTGTGTTCGCTGTGTTTTCTTTGTAAATCATATTTTCAATAAAAAGAGCCCCGTGGGGGTCATCCATACCCCTTAAAACACACAGTTGGCTCTTACAGACTGGATAAAGCAGTGCTAGTGGGGGTAATTGCATTCCTTGGGCAATATTTATATATTCAACCTTTCATATAGCCGGCCGATTTTCTTCTCTCAATAAAACGTAAATGATGAGAATCACAGATTGCGAAAGCAGTTATGTGACAGAATTGCATTACTCAAAAGACTACTCAGAAGCGTAATGTTGCATTGGAAACGCATTTGCTCGAGCCTCGGGGAGAGCGGCGCATTTCTATGCCGTCTCTACGCCGGGCCCTGAGGTCACCCGGGATCAAAATGACCCTACTAGACATTTAGTGACAGTTTAAATAACGCTATCTGACAACTACTGCTTGGAAGAAATTGTCCTCTTTCCAAGCGCGTGCACGTGATGGGATGTTTTCCTGAAAGACAAAGATGCTGCCCTCAAGAGAGCTGCCATATCGGCGCACAAATCAATCACATTCACACATGACAGTTCAAGTTGTTCTTACGTGTCAAAGGACTGATAAGCAGAGAATCAGGATGTCACTTTAAGTAAGGGGACGATAATTTACACATGTTCCCATGCCAACTATTAATAACTGACTGCTTTATTGCAGAGCCAGCCAGTCATGCACTTCTTTAAAGGAGATAGAACATGCTGTCACCGGTGTTTTCATAAATCCTGCCGAAAGGAATGTGGCATTAAACAGGGGAGAAAACAGAGCCCTGCGAGCCAAAAATAGTACCAACATATGACTGTAATTTCCTCTGCCACCAATCTTGACGTGGGAAACAGCGCCCCCTCTGCTTTGCCAATAGGTAAACACACACCGCCAGCCATGTTGGATTGGAGCAACAGCCCAGTGTTGAATGACTCTGAGTACTTTCAAGATTAAACACAATACCCTGTTGAGCCTGACTCTATAAAACTCATTAGAAGAGTCCCAAACTCATTAGAGTCCCAAAATAAGATGTCACCATCTGATTTGTCAATTAACATCACACTGGCTTTTTATGAGAGGAATCATTGCACCAGCAGAAATGGATCGGGTCTAAGACAAGCTGGTTGTCAAACTGATGAAAGAGGTGCAGCGAAGACGATGGATGGCTTCTTGGGAAAATTTACAGTTTCCAAATACAGGGATATGGGAGAGGGCCAGGGCACAACTCAGCCTGACAGTTTGATTGACCTCTGAAACCAGAGAAAGATCATTCTGGTTTGTTTTCGTGCAGTAAATAAACAGCCTCAGTCCTTCAGAAGGTTCAATAATTAGCTGAGGAATAAGACCTTATGACAGTGATAACCAGGAGGGTGCCATTGCCTGGTTCTTACATTTCATCTGGTTGCTCTGACTGTGTACAGGCTTGAGACAGATCTATTGTGATGGCAGGATCACCACTCACTAATAATTAATCAGATTCTGCAGTCTTGCAGTGGTGCGACATCCAATCCCCCTTTGGCCCTCAGATCTGTCTGCTGCTGTTGAGAACTTGTTTGGCATGAGAGCATGAAGGCCCAACTACTATATTTACATCTCCTAGCGCTCTTCACCTAAACATGCCAAACAACCACCCGGTCTGTGGTAGGAAACACAAACACGTAAGTTGTAATGCTGACTGTTAAAGCAGCAAAATACGTGTCTGTGAAAGTGAGTCGTGCACCTGCATGAATTTTTGACTTTCGCTGGCTCGCCGTGTTTAGGGCTCCCTTTAACTTTCATTCAAAATAAATCCGGGAGGTTACCGAGAATGATGTGCTTTCATCAAGTGACCAGATGATCCGGGGAAAATATAAGCAATCCTGTTGGCATAAGCCTGGTGACACACTGTATAAGCTGCTTGACAGTTTCTTACTCCTCAAGAGAGAGGGAGAGAGAGAAGAATATATAAAAGATGAACTCGGTGAGGAGGCATTCCTTGGCCAGAGCGTCTAAACACCATTGATTGTCAAATATTTACTGTAGCAAATGAAAGTTTGATGAGTAAGATGGATATAAAAAGTGATAAATTTAATTTTTCTCCAATAAGCTTGTAGAAGTCCATGTATGCTTTTCCTCAGTGTCTTAGCCAAACTTTAACCCAACAGGAGTACTTTTTGCCTCAGCGAGTGTGTTAATCCAAGGCTCTGGCATTCCTCTCTATTTCACTGGACACTTGTCAGCTCTCAGAGGTGCAGATGTTTAGCTGTCAGACTGACTTTAAAATGCACAGAGCTTGTCTGATACTTTTTGTATCACACTGGGAAAACACATTATGCTGTTTGAGGAACACTTCATGAGTACTTAACTGTTTGCATGTATTTGATAGGTCTGAATGAACAGGGCCTGGATGAGATATGAAATCTTGAACTCACTTACAGGTCTTCCGAATTGTATTGGCAAATCAGTGGAAATGACATTGCTGTTGCTAAAGTGTTTTATGAATACAGTGGATTTTAAATCATTACTGAAACTTGCTTAAAAGTTTGGCAGTAATCTTCATTCATACGGTTTGTGGATGCATCTAGGGGTTTCTTTAACTAAGGGCACTTTAATTTCCCAAGGGTTGATTTATAAGTGATATTATATATTTTATTGTTTATCCTTGTCAGAGACCCAGACTTTAAAACTATAGTATGTAAATCCATAAAATAATAAAAAAAAAAACAAATAAATAAATAAATAAAAATAATTATGGCCATTCTAAAGTTTTGACCCTAATAAATAATATTTTATAAACAAAAGGAAATCAAGAAAAATATAAGATATATCACTAGTATTTGTATTGTTCAAGCTCTAATTTGGTCACATTTTGATTTTTTTTTAATAATAATAATAAGTGTAAAATATTAGTGTAAAAAGTGTAAAAAAAAAAAAAAAATATTAATTGTGTGTATTTAAGATACATAAAATACTATGAAATTAGCCTAAGCATGACAATTACAAAATGCATTTTAGCATTTTATTACAAAATGTTTAAAATGTCATTTCCACTTCAAAATAATAGTTAAAATGTCCATTAAAACATTCCATTAAACATTACTGGACAAACTGAATCAGTGAGAATCTAAAAAGTGAGAGAGATTATTTTCCATTAGTAAACAGAGCCAAAAATGTCCATACTCACAGAAAAGTAGTGTTGTTTTCAAATATAATACTAAGATAAATCAACTAACCATTACCATTCAGTCTGAATATTCCTACTATTTCTTGCCATTAAAGCTTTATAAAGGCTTATTTGTTGAACATACTGATATATTGCTCGAGTCTATTTATTGGCTCTCTAAATTCCCCTCTGAGTTCTCGTCCCTGTCAAGTGTTTCTGCAAGGTGAGATGCTTTGAATGAAACACAATCCGTTTGTCAAAGGGGAAATACATGATGGGCCCTTACCCATGGATGTAAACAGAGCTATAAAATGCTGACATCTTCTTTTATATTTATGTTTTCATTTATTGGGGTTTATTTTTTGCGCCTCCAAAGGTTAAACACACTAATCTCTTATCTAAAGTATCAGTCAAAATAGCAATCTGTAAGCACCAGTTGACGTGAGAATTGAAAGACCCCACCGCGTGCCTCTTCCTGGATCTGGTTGCCCAGCTGCCATTATGACAGCTCCACCTGCCCAGAACGGATGACCAGCTGGTCCAGAGTATGATTTACGGCCAGCGTAAACTTACTCAGCAGGATCTCCAACACATTTGTGCATTCACTCACACGTAGAAGTGTTACTTGATGCTAAAATCAAGGGGCACGCAGACCGAATGACAGCAATAAATATTTAGAGCCATACTTATCACTTTTCAAAGGAGAGTTCCTTGTCCATGTAGAAGATTCTGGAAATCACTTGAGCAGATTTATGTTGTATGCATCAGACTACACCAACCTGGGTATCTGATGTATATTGCATTCAATACCTACCGTCTATAAAGAGAAAATGACATCATAAAACCGCCTGTACAACCCGATACCAGGCTCTTGTGGTTAATCCAACTTTTCTGACGCCCAGTTTGATTTTCATTTTTCAAGGTTAGGTGATTAATCTCTTGGCAGGATGTAAAATCGTGCTCCTGGAAGCTGTGTTCGGTTTACAGGTACAAGGTCTTTGCTTTAAATATTAACAAAGCAAAGCCACAAACCACACAAGAATCAGTCAAGTATGAGGTCAGGTTTGTAGTGAGATTACTCTCTCTTGCTCATAGGCGCACAAGTGCGTTACACATGCAGGACTGAGATGCCTAGGTTAAGCTGTTGGCCTGACTTATGGTACCAATAAAGTTTAGTGATTTAGAGCACACAAATGAAACGGCTCTGTTGAGGGAGGGCCGGCGTGACACTGAAGGCTGTTTGGAGGTCGGTGAGTTTTGAAAACCTTGTTCTCTGCATTATCCTCCAGGATTATATATTCTTCTCCGTCCTAAAATGAGGTGAAAATACGTCTTGTTAATAAGTGTTTCAATCGACAACTAATCTTTCTGTGAGGCAGCCAAGATATGTATATATATTTATATAGACATATATCCTCAGGCAGTTTCTGTCCTCGAGGTGTCGTGACTAGAAATGAGTAAATAAAACCAGCAGAGTGCTGTGCTGGCCCAGAAGAGCTGATACATCAGAGACCTTCCATCTTCCTCAGCGCTTTTATTTTCCCAATTATGTCCCTGTTAATGAGTCGCTGAGAACACCAAAGCCAATATATAGGGGTAATGCATCCAAACAGCCGATATAATGAAATGGGGCTTATCGGTATGTGTGTCCATTAATGCGTGGGCTTTGGGTGGAAAAAAAACAAGGTCTGGTGTTGGCATCGTTGTGGATTTTGAGTGATAAAACAAGGGCTCTGTACTTTTCCACTGGCTTGCTACCGTTCACTACCTAGGTAGAAGGCTTTTTTAGCCTCGTTCCTTGAAAGAACCATGCAGCGTAGACCCGACTTTAATTAATTTCAACACGCATTCGTATTATTCTTTTGTATAAGTGCCAGGTTTCCTGCGCGCATGCATTACGAACCCAACTAAAGCTCTTTTAGTATATTTATTACCGCACAAACTGGGTTTAAATTATTAAACGTAATGATGTAGGCTCCAAAAATATGTTGTTCTTTATTTTCTCCGCAGAGAATCAATGTTATGCATTAGCAATATAAATTAAGTAATACTTTACCTAGGCATGTTGCTGCCTTTGATACATTCTCTTAGCGAGATATATTCTCCGAGCTGAGCGCTTCCAAGGCCTCTTGGGAAAAGGATGATATAGTTCATTCTAATGAAAGAGCTTGCGGCTGGTAATGGCTTAAATGATGCATTTGCACTGAAGAAAATGTGTTGGGAAGATCTTGCCAAAACAAGATCATTCACCAGATAACAGAATAGTGATGTCACTGTAACTGTGCATGCTTATTTTGGTTTGTTTACAGATGTTGTAAAAATGTATCATCTTTTAATGAAAAATTAAACAACTTTGATAACTGCCTTAATGATTTAAACTACTGAGAAGATTTTCATTTTTAGAGAACACATTTAAACTCACATGCACTATGTATGTTACGGTCTCTCACAGACAGCATGTTGAAACCGTTCAGGCTGCCATTTTCTCCTCAGAAAGTGATGACGTATTCAAAAAATGTGGTAGTGTAGGTTTTCATGTGTACTCGTTTGACCTCTGCAGGCTTCTGATAAATACTATTTGTATTGTGCACATTATTTTTTGACAGACAAAATGTTACATTCAGCTGTCACAATTTTTTTATTTTATTTTTTTTGCCTTTTTGAACAAATAATTTATTTAAATCCATGAAATTGCAGATTCTGTTGTAAATAACAGTGAAAAATCACATTTAAAACTGTTGTTAAATTATTACCTCTTAGTGAATTTTGACTCAGATATAAAAAATAAGTCTTTTTTTGTTTTATTTTTCTTTTCTTTCTCTTTTTTTATTTATTTGTTTTACATGAAATCATAATAAAAAAAAGTCCTGTACACTTAAAAATAGATATATTTTTCAAAGTTGTATATAAAACAAAGATTATTGGAGTACATTTTGCAAGAAAAGGCCATTTCCCTTTTTAACTTCAAAATTTGCTGTATTTTTATTTTATTTTTTTTTTAATTATTTGTGAAATTTACTAGTAAATTCTGAGTGAAAACTGTTTCTAATTTACTTTTTTTTTTTGTGTATTTTTTTTTAATTTATTTATGATTTTTTGTCATAGCCCAGCAAGTATATATTACTATCGAGCACAGTCACAGGACATACAGTACACTAGATTATTGCATTGTGTTGTAAAGGAAAATACTATTTCAGTCTTTCTACTTCAAAATTTTACATTTAGTTTAATGTGTTACTTGTGGTTTCTTTGTAATGTAATTTAACCCCAAAATTTTCTCAGTGCAGTTTTTATTCCTTAAAACTGGATTTAAAAAAACAAAAAACAAAAAAAAACCTACACATTACTTGGTGCAAAAAGCCTCTGTCCTGCTCGGATTTACATTCTCGCAGCATCTCCATAGGAACAGATAGGGTGGAGAAAATGGCCTCATTGAGTGTCTGCATGCTTATAGTGATTGGTGGTCTCATCTGCTGAAACCATTGCATTAGTATCTGCTTCCCAGATCTCCTGTGGCCCACACTACACTCTCAGGCCAAAGAGCACTCAGTCGTAGGGAAGATAAACTGAGATTACCCCTCTCTGCCATTCCAAAAGTGCCATCTATCACCGGGGCCTCCATGTGACTTCAATTACATTAACAAGCTTAATGTTAGTGTTAAAACACAGTTAAGGACAGGCCAGGGGCCACGGCTGAGGTAGAGGTCTGCCGATGACTAATGTCTGACCTGTCTGAAAAACACAAAGGAAAATTCCTTTTGGTCAGCGAGATATTTGAGAGGAGTCAGAAGCACTTTTCGCCTCTGTCTTAAGGTATAACCTCTGTAATCGCTAATTGTGCGATTTCTCTTGTGTACTTTAAGTTCGTCCAGACAGGTTATTTCAGCTTGTTATCGGGAAAGCATTTATCCACTTGGAATTATTACTCCACAAGGCCCTCCCACAGTAACATAAACAGTAGTGAATCTTTTAGAGTTATGGTTAAGCCTTTCCTCATTAGATGGGCAATCGACTGGGGGAGAGCAAAGCCCAATTCCAGCCTTTATTGAGTGTAAAGGAGAGCCAGACTGACATTTACATCTCCTGGTTCTTCATGACTGGGTGGCTGGGAAATCGTCCCATAGATCTCCCTTTTGAGGAGGGGTGCTGGAGTAAAAGACCGGATCCAATTTACTGCCTTGACTTATGAATACTGCCTGATATTCTCATCTCTGATAAAGAGGATATAAGAATAATAAATTTGGTTTTGATCCACAGCCAAATGAGGAGAAATTCATCTGAAATTCAAGCTCTTTACTGTCTTAGGGGTCAGTGACAAGAAAAGCATCCACCTTGAATGTCCTGAGAAATTGGTATTCATGTTGGTTTGGAAAACCTTTTATACAATTTTCAACAGAAGATGTAATTCAATGGCTCAAAACATGTTGTGGTGTGTTGTGTTGTGGCTCAAGATATAATAAATAATTTTCTTTCACCTTCAATACAGGGAATTTGTGTTCTTAATCATTGTTTTCTGTGTTTTTAAATATATTTTAAGATAAAAAGCATTTTAAAAATTCATTAATTATTCATTTGTGTGTGTGTGTGTGTTTGTTTTTGGGTATTTTTTAAGATAAATATATATATATATATATATGTTTACTGCACGCACACACACACACATATATACATACATATATATATATATATATATGTGTGTGTGTGTGTGTGTGTGTGTGTGTGTGTGTGTGTGTGTATGAGGGTGTGTGCAGTATATACATTGTATATATACAATGCATAATTTTTTAATAAATTAATTGCTCTAAAAAAAAAAAAAAACATCATGTCACTGGCCCATTGAACTCGCAGATAACAAGTGCATCCTCACCAGGGAAATACCCATTCAGTTGTGCACCCTTTGTTTATTGTTTAGCTTGTCTAAATATTGGGAAGATTCATGCCAACTTATTCTGTCATGCAAGCATTGTGCATATGGTGCTAATTTCAGTAGCACGAACAACACTTTCTGTCAGTGGGGTCTCTGCATGGGCTTTTGCAATGAGCTACTCCAGAGTTTTTTGCTGACTCTGCCAAGGCCTTAGCAAGATGCACTGCAACCTGGACAAAATATCCACTCACTATCCCAGGCCACTATGCATTGCATACATCAACAGATTTGCTCTTTTCATTCAACAGCAATTACACTTTATTCTCTGAGATGGAAGGTGGCATCCCGATGCCTAACAATGTCACAGAGGAACTCTTCCCTCAAAAGTGTGTGCCCTAAATTGGCTTTGCAGCCATCATCCAATTAGGCCTGATATATGGTAAGTGCCACAGCTATTATTGTGAACCAAAAGGGGTACAAAAAGGGAAGGTAAGGAGTAGTTTTCAAGAGAAGTGTGGTTTGTTGATTTGTGCTTACACAGCAGAAAAAAATACGCAATGACGAGGGACAGCATGGCACAGCCGCAGGATAATAAATAAACACTCTTGGATGGATTTGTCTCCTGGGGACATATATTACACCGCTTGCAAATGCAACAGAAAAGATCAGTGTCTCGCAGATGGAGTGGGCACTGGGAAATCAATGCATGACTCGACAAAACCTATTCTTTAGGCCAAACAACCAGCAATGCCACAATGAACTATGAGGAATATTTGGCTGGAAGTACTTTAAGACTTCTGAAGTGACTAGGTTAATAAATGTGATGTATGGTCTGTTTCAGTTGCTTTGCCAGATAAAGTCACTGTTTTCAAAGCTATACTAAAACTGGCACTATGACACTGAAGGCCAGCTGAGTAGTGGTGTTTTTTAGTGAATGAATCATGGATTTTGAACCAAGTGTTTGAATCATTTTCATTCACTTCAATGAACTGATTCAGGCTTTCCTGTCTTCAAATATTGACTATATTGCACAAGACAATAGCAAAGGGCTGTAAAAGAGCATTGCATTGGTTGGATCTACTGAATGAACACACACCTTTCATTGGGCGAGTCTGTGTTTTGAGTCACTAAACGAGACATCTTATTCATGAATACACTGAGCAATGTGAAGGATTTAGGGATATGGTAAAATGGTAAGATTAAATGATTTGATTTTTTGGTTTATTTGTTTATTTAATGGAAAATTGAACATTGATTTATTATTCCTCAAGCCATCCTAGGTGTATATGGCGATATAGTCAATATTTAATACAGGAAATCCTGAATCACTTCAAAATCTTAAACTGCATTCACTGCCATTATAAAGCTTGAAAGAACCAGGACAGTTTTTAATATAACTCTGATTGTATTCATCTGAACAAAGAAAGTCATATACACCTAGGATGGCGAGTAAATCATGGGGTAATTTAAATTTTTTTTAATTTTTTTTTATCCTTTTAATGCAATACCTCACCTGACAAAAGCATCACTGAACAAATCAGTGCATGAATCTTTTTAGTGAACAGAATCAACATAATTAATTCACTGGAAAAAATCAAAGTCCCCAGTCATCCAACTTTATTGAATCAACTAAACGAACAAACCCACTTCACTAAATGAGACTCTACTGAGAGCTACTGAATAAGTCATGTTGTTCATGAACAAACTGAATGAAGTCATTGTTTTAACGAATCGTTTGAGGCAATGACTCACTTAGGCAAAACACGCCTGTCAACACATACTTGTGATGAAGTCTGCCAAAAAGGTCAGTGAACGAATAAGTAAACAGATTCGATACAAAATCCCCACCATTAAACTTAGTTGGATCTACTGAACAAACACACCCCCTTCACTGAATGAGACTCAGAGAGCTACTGAATGAGTCATCTTGTTTGTGAATGAACTGAATGAACTCGATGGTCATTTGAGAGAATAACACTCAAAACTCACCTATCACCACCTACTTGTGATGAAACCTGTAGAAAATGTTAGTGAACAAATCACTGAACAAATCATTTTAGTGAACAGATTCAAAAGATTCAATTGATTAGGGTGAATCATTTTTATGAAGGTGTATTAGTTCATTATTCTGATCTAAATGATGAATTTCAAACAGTCTGATCAGTTAATAAAGCTTTTACAAAGGCTGTCTTTTGTGCATCTAAACCAAAAAGATGAATAACAACCTAAAGCAACCAATCAAAGTCGGTTTCATCCGGACGAGGTGACTGCAGCAGACAATGTCTGATTTATATCAGCCGTTCACCAAATGGCATGGTAACTGCTGCCTCTGATAGCAGCTAAGGCTCCTAGTTTGATATAAGCTTTCAAACCTGTCGGCCCAAAGATGTAGCGTGGCTCGGCTGACAGCAGGATTGATTCCCATGGCTCTTAAATGCTGCCTATGCAAGGAGAACCAAGGACACTCCTTTTCTCAGGTAATGACAATCGTCTTTAAGAAATAATGGCCCTGATGACGCTTTTGAAAAGTTTCCAGGCTGCCTCCAATAATGAATTCCTGGTCGATGACACAATGATAGATTCCATCCGTCTGAAAGGACGCTGTTGCCTCAATTTAATTGACGAGGAATGAATCCAGGGGGTTATGGAGGAGCCGGCTAAATTTCATGTGATCAGCAAGGTTTCAAACAATCATTGGCGAACTGATGTCTGCCCCATATCTATAAGTCATTGTGTTTTATAGGCCATTAGGGATCTCTGGAGAAAGGCTGCATGGGGAGCGTGGCTTTTTGTCGAAATTAAAATGTCAGAGAGGAAAGAAATAGAACAAAACAGGGAATCTGTAATTAATTGCACGGCCATAAAAATTCAATAATCAAGAGGCGATTCCACTCTCTAGCACAGCAATTCCTGATCACAGCAAGCTCAAATAAAATACATTAATCTCCCTAAATTAGATTTTTAATCTGAAAAGCAATACATAGGGATATACTATGTGTTCTCCCTTGTGGTCTGCAAGAACTATATCTAAAAATGAACTGGACTGAATGTAATACTAACAAAATCTGAAGCCAAAAATCTGCTGCCTTTTATAGTGAGTTTACAGATGAGATGAGCTCACAAGATGAAAACATCACATTCTATGAAATGCATTTGCAAAGTACGTGTTGCTATTAACATTTAAATCCTAACTTCTTCCATTTCGCACAGGGAATAAAACCACATAACTTGCAGTTTGCTGAGGTGAGTGCGTTCAGTAGGAAAAAGAAGTTCTGCTGCTCGCTGCTAATGATTTTCCAAATAATATGCACCCGGAGGACATCTATTGGAATCCTATAGTATAAGTGTCGGTAATGTGAAGGAAGACACAGTGTTATGTGACTTTCATTGACTGGTGCATCAGCTAGTTCAGATTGAACAGCACTCACTCTGTATATGTCAAAGCAGAGGTGGTACCAGAGTTATGGAAAAACAGGGCTTTTATTGACTAAGGGAAATTTCTTAGTCACTTAGCTAAACGTGTCACTAGTGTTGGAAAGTGGTATTGCAAAAACAAATGATTTTTTTATTGTCTGAGTGAGATTTATTAGTAGCTTTGTTGAAAGTTTTGCTTGTGTTTGAAAGTGATTTGTTTTAGTGACATAAGCTTCCAGTACACAAAAGACAACAACACACAGTCAAAAAATAAAAAATAAAAAATAAAAACCCTTTGCAGATAAATAAGTGTATAAACAATTGTGCTATAAATGATAATGGAATTGGATTGAGTAAGATGCAGGGATGTACTAGGATGAAGGGGGTAACAAATAAATATAAGGTCTATTGCACATTTTTATTGTATAAGTGGGGAACATTTAACTGTTCATGAGGTAGATTGCCTGGGGGAAGAAACTGTTCTTGTGCCTGACTGTCCTGGTATTTGCGGCTCTGAAGCGCCGGCCAGATGGCAAGAGTTCAAAGATGGGGTAACTTGGGTGTGAGGGATCCAGAGTGATTTTCTGAGCCTTTTTCCTCACTCTGGATGTAAAAGAGGTTGAAAGAGGTTTCCTCATCCGCCATTGGTCAGGAAACAGATAGTCCTGCCCCATTCATGCCATTGGATAAGCCAATATTGCTGTGTATGGTATGAATGTTTCTGCATATTAAGATAAAACAGATTAAATAATTTTCACACACAGAGAATGCATCTCTAGACTTTAGGTGGCCTGTGATGATTTCTTCTCCCAGATTTGAGAATCACCAAACTAGATCCATACATTCTGACATGTTATTATGTTGTTAAAAAGAGGCGAATCCCTGGCTTTATGGTAAGTGATAACAATCATCAAAATACGTCATGTTCGCTCTACTGGGAATCCTTTCTTCTGCTCTCAGCTATTCATCTTCGGTTCTGGTTTGGACTAACACTATTAAAGCGAACAGAATGGCCTCCAGAGAGAGAGCAGAATACTTTGAGTGCATTAGGAGGGGTGTAGGAGAGATTCAGTTCAGCACAAGGACCTCCACATACCCTCACCATAAATATCCTCTGTGTAATACATCAAAAAACATCCCAGTGTCAGTAAAGGGGGTTGGCCGTGGTAAAAAATGTGTGCCAGCCTCAGCTCCAGAACTGCGCTGTGAATTATGTACAGTAATCTGCAAAAATTATTGCTGGCTAACCGCCCCTAATGAATCCAGCCAGGTCAGAATGGATTACAGTACCAGTGAAAGCATCCATTTAAGCCAAAAGTGAAGCATGGCGTTACCAGGAGTGATAGCGCACCTTTGCTATTCAATAAATTTAATGTTATATTCACTCAGTGTCTCTCCTGATGAAATGTGGATATGAAGACAAAGATGTCTGTGCTGATGAGAGGACATATTGATCAGCTAGATAACTGTATTAAATGGCAATCTTTCAATTAGCCACCATAATTCACTGCCCTGATTATCTGCAGTGCTAATTACAAGACGAGCATTTGATCTTCTCATAGCTGTCATTACTTACTGGGCTGTCATGAGTCAGCATAACAGCATCGCTTTGTCTTTCTCTCTAATGTGACAAGGCAATTTGCCATTTAATTATTGTACACAAACCACCAGCGTTGAGGAAGCTATTTTAAAAACTAGCTTGTCAAACTCGGTTGAGCTACCATACCGAAAGAGTTGAGTAAATGCTAAGCTATTTCTTCACTAACAAAAAGAGGGCATAAATGCAAATGAAATGCAATCTTGACAAACTTTTGTAGAGAATTGGAAATTTGTGGAAATTTGGCTAATCCTTGAAGCAATATTGGCACGCACCTTAATGGTTAATGATTTTCAGTTCTTTTTTTTTTTTAAGATAATTAATTCAGAACAGTTTTTCATTCATTTAAGAATATGTAAAAGTATGGTATTATTTGGGATAAAAAAAGCCCTTTTGGGGGCTGAAAGTACAATAATATACAGTATAATAAATACATTTTCCATTTGTTGACATGACATGGTTAGATTCAAATGGTCAATATGATTTATTAAGTTGGGTATCTAATTAGAGATAATAACCATATTTATAAAAAAAAGTGTAATGTTTAAAAATATATAATATTAATATATAATATAATATAAATTGTTACTTTAAAGCTATATTAACTTATTGACAACTCTTTCAAGACAAAGACTTTCAAAAAAAATTTTTATTCTTCTGTAGTTGTAATGATATCGTATATATTAAATAAAAGTAAATTAAATGTTTTACTTTTGAAAATAAACAGAATATGGCACTTTATTTTATCTTTAAGTCACTAAATTGCATTTTACGTAAAGTATCAGAATTTCACTACAGGGGAACTTTTGCCCTGTTTATCATAATATAGTTAAAATAACAATAATATAATTAATATAACATTAACATTAATAAAATTTTCAATACATCTAAATAAATCCTTTCATTGTAGGTTCATGATTTCTAATGCATTCACTAATTTTTAAAAATTGAACCTTACTGAAAAATGTTATCAAGTAGCTTGTTACTCTAATAATAGTACTCTATCCTGAAGTTGAGCTGCTGTCATGCTTTAAAAAAAAAAAAAAAAAAACCTTGTTAGGTTAGTAGTTCAAACTGTAGCACACTGTAAACCACAACCCCTTCACTAATAAACAAAAATCCTGAAGTTGAGCTGCAGTTGAATATTAAATGAGATGTGTTGGAGTTAAGGTGATTTTTTTTTAGTGTTGATGATATTTTTTTATTGTGTTTATTATTTGGTTTTATTTATTTTAGTATTTCAACAAAATGAGATATTGGATTTTACTATTGATTTTAAGTTTGTTCAACAGACACAGCAGTTCTTCCCCGACCCCAGCTTTACACCAAATTTAATTCTGGTAAATATGCACAGGAAACATGGAGCGTTTGCATTATCGAGCCCAGAACATATTGCAAAAAACTCCAGTATCATTTCATCTTTTCCTTTTACATACAAAGAGCAAGTCCCTGCGCTAGTGGCATCAACACAAGCTAACACCAGGCTTACAGCTCTAAACTATCCCTCCACACGCAGGACCGGGAAGCCTTTTAATTTGAGGAATGCGGCAGTGCTATATTTCACCCGTTCCTGGTGTCTTGCATTATCTTGGTAAACATCCCAGGTACTAATTTGATATATTGTGAAGCAGCCTGTGCTCCATCCAGCTCCCAGGGTGATAGATGAATGACTGGAAGATGAAATAGCGACTGAGATTTTTTATGGCCTGCCAGCACATAGAATATGTATGATTATCTGCTGCAGCCTGAAAGCTACTTCTTTTGAGTGATAAGCGAAGGGAGAGTGATCTAGCAAATGACTCCATCTCCCCGGTGGGAAGGGAAGAGCAGGGGCTGCAAACTGAGCTCGTTTGTATCACGACTGTAGTCTCCGGCACCTAGCAGCAGTGGCGCACTGTCCTGCAGATTGTTCATAGAATTATGGATCTCATCTCCTGCAACCACAGCAGCAGTTTCCTATTCTTTCTCTCAAGCGCCGAGCAGCCATCAGTGCAACTCCCTCTCTCTCTCTCTTTCTGAGAGGCCTTGCTAGTTATGCAGTAACAAACTGTAGTCATTTCACTGCAGTACCTCTGAAATATTTGTCTGAAATATTTGACTTCTGATTCGGTTATAATACCCATTGGTATTTTGCATGCATTTAAAGCAGTTCCATTCCTAATTGATCGATGGCACGTCATTGTAAATCCCAAAACCTGGTGGAGTTTATTGATCCTAAAGGAGCGCTTGTACCTCTCAGCATATGTCACCTCACGCACTCATAGGCTGCTAAGTAGGAGGCATTTTTTACAGTGAGGGCATTATCATATGCACACTCTGCCTGTTGTTAACTGCATCAGTGATTTAATGTGAGACAGCATGACTTGCATGGCACCCAGGAGAGGGCTTGATTTGGTGTGTGGCCCAATTTATATATTTACATGCTGCCCATAAATAACCTTAATGCACCACGGCGGATTGCTGAGAGTAATTGTTTATCCACTTCCTAGCGGACATGCTTGACAATATTCTTGATGAACAACCAGCAGCCTTGTTTTAAAGGATTGCTTTGGCTGTGGTGGATGCAGGCCGGGGTGATCTGAGGCTCTGCTTGGCTTCTCTACGCTGCAGGATTGAGAGCACTGTCAAAGTCCCTTTAAGGTAAGTCAGACAGCCATTTTGGTAACACCCTCGGGCAACAATTCCAGCAAGCTTCTCGTCCAAAATTGTTGGTCAAAATAATATATTTTAAATAACAGAGATAGAATATGACAACAATGATATAATGAATTTGGCTTCTAGGAAACACTCTGTGTCCAAATATGGATACTGCTATTATAAGGGTCAATTTTTTTAAATTGAGTTTTATACATTACTGGAAAGCTGAACAAATAAGCTTTCCATTGATGTATGGTTTGTTTGGATATAGGAAACTATTTGAAATCTGAGGGTGCAAAAAAATCTAAATATTGAGAAAACTGTCCAAATGAAGTCCTTAGCAATGCATATTACCAATTAAAAAATTAAGTTTTGATATGTTTACGGTAGGAAATTTACAAAATATCTTCATGGAACATGGATTTTTACTTAATATCCTAATGATTATTGGCATAAAAGAAAATGTATGCTATCCTATTGATTTTTGGCATAAAAGAAAAATTTATAATTTTGACCCATAGAATGTATTGGTCCATGGTCATACTAGAGTTGTGAACGGCCGTGAGGCGATGAAACTGATGCTGGTAGGTCAGTGACAACATGGTGGATATAGTATGTTCAGATTACATTCATACTGCACACATTCATGCTACACAGAATGTACTTTTTAATGGTTGTGAAGTAAATTTGAATACCTACTATATAGTATGGCATTTGTCTCATGTGTTATCGTGTGGGATTTGTATCATGTGGCATCAAGTAAAAAATAACAACATATTTCCCTGATACTTTAAATAACTCACTTTCGAATAATTTTTTAACTATATTTTACTGTGAATTCTGAAATATTTATATTTTAAATATTACTTTTAAAATTCAAATGGAAACATTTTATTTTATATTAAACTTTTATTAATTTTGTGTTCTTGTGTTCTTGACAAAGTATTACAATAATAAAAGCATACAATAAATACTATCATGACTTTATATTTTAAACAATATATATTTTACATTGCAGTATTGCTAATGATACTTGTCATATCATGATTATAAAAAAAGATTGCCGTGATAATGGCAAATAATGTTACAACACAAAATATATATACATTTTTTCTTTTTATAAGTAATTTATAAGTAAAAATACTCAACAATACAGTATTGTAACAGTGACTTTGAAGAGCAAGTTAGGAATTTTGGAAATGTTTTTCCAAATATTAATAATCAGTGAAGCAGCTTTGTTGAAATATTTATCAAATAAAATAATAATAAAATAAAACAAATAATAATTAAAGATCATGACAACTATAATGCTTTATTTTGATTTTATTGTAATATAATTTTCATATAAAATTATATTTTTACATGACATTATTTACATTATATTTTTCACCATGACATTTATTCTGCCCCCTAAAAATATCAAAATTAAATTTAGAAATGAACATACTCATCACAGAAGAGGTGTATGAAAATCAATGTATATGACTTTTTGTGTGTTTTTGAATAAATTATTGTGTAAGTTATTGAGTCTGCCCTGCCCTGCCCTTTTCTAGTTATTATTAGATCCAAACATGTTGTTTTACTAAAGCGTATCAGTTTCCACAGCCTTCTCCAAGTCCAACTAAGCAGAAAGCAACACTATTTACATAGCACAGGCTATATGGGAGATGTATGTATGTGAATTTCGATTAAGTCTAATTAAAAATCACACATGCTGTGAGCAACTGTGACATCTTTATCCTTCTTGTGCTGAGAAACCCGATTGCACTAGTCTAACCAACTAAGGCACAAATCACAGCAGAGGTGGGGTGACAGGTAGCAGACGTCAGGTTGTGATAGTCTGACCAACTAAGGCACAAATCACAGCAGAGGTGGGGTGACAGGTAGCATTTCACACTAGCTATGAAACAGGAGATGATGGGAATGAGCAGCTCTCTGGGAAAAACAGATCTCATGTAGCCACAGAGACAGCAGTTAAGTGCACACACACCAGTGAATAACACACAGCAGAGGTGGGGTGACAGGTAGCAGACGTCGGGACGGTTGCACGGTATCGCTGGGTATATTACACTGAGAGTGTACTATCACAAGTCTGCGGTGTTGCCCCAAGAGGGACAAAGAGTGCCAGCAGGTTAAACATGGCATCGGGTTGGATGTTTTTGCGCCTCTCATTCTACGCCTCCTGCCACTGATGTATTGCAGTTGCCTGACAGGAAGAGCTCCAGTAAAACCTCCGTACATGCCAAAATACGTTTTACAAGCAGTATCCTAATCAGCTAGCAGCCAGTGGCCCATAAATCCTGAGCGCAGTCACCGGCGGGACTGAGGAAATGAATATATGGCTGAGCCTATATAGCCCCGGTCAGGCCAGAGACAGACAGCACTGCCAGGGCTGTTTGTAAAGCACAGGGGTCATGTGACTGAATATGCTGCGATAATTTATGCTACTGTTTTAATCCAACAAAGTGGGTGCATGTGTATGTTTGCATATGGCAAGGCATGACCGTTTTATGTCGTATTTATTTGTAAATGTGCACTCCTCCTCCATAGACATGTTGTTACTACAACCAGAGCCTTATTTTCTACAGCAAATACATACATGCATATATTTATACTGTACATGCAGGCATAAATTACCCAGGTCACATTTCACTCCAGAATCCAAATAAAAAAACCTCTTTTTTAAACTCCCTTATTTTCTTTCTGATTTCCTCTCTTAATCATTATTTTTCATTATTTTTATGTAAATTTTAAAAGTCAAATACATTTTAATTACATTTTATTTTTATATTAAACTTTCATTTTTTTATGTAACTTTTGTTTTTCTTTCTAATTGTGTTAATTAAAAATACTGCATTAATTTAAATTAATTTTTATATGTTAAAGTCTAATACAATTTAATTTTTACATTACACTTTTATTTGTAATTTAATGTGTTCCCATGTGTCTGTTCGCCCTAGACAAAGTATTTATTATATATATATATATATATATATATATATATATATATATATATATATATATATATATATATATATATATATATATAAGCAAAATAAATAAATAAACACTACAAATACTTCATAATGTAAACAGTAGCTCATATTTTTACATTGCAGTATTGGGAATGACACTTTTCACACTACACTGTAATTTCTTTTTCGAAGTAAATAAAACAAAGATTATTGAAGAATTAGAGGAAAATATCTATATATATTTTGTTTTTCTACAGCAAAATTTCATGCTCAGTTTATACCTGAAAATTGTTCCAACGCCATTTTTTCAGTGTATGGTTATGAGAAGTTTTCCATGAAAATAATGTTACAATAATAATAAAAAAAAAACAAATATATATATATATATATATATATATATATATATATATATATATATATATATATATATATATATATATCATATAAGATTTATCATATAAGAATAAAAAAGAAATACAGTAGCCTATTGTAATAATGTGTTCCAACAGCAAAAGTTTGAAGAATAACTAGAAAAACTAGTTTGCATTGTTAGAGTTGGTGAATTAACCTCTAGATGAGTTTGTTGACAGCAGAGCTTGTTTGTAAACTTAACATGACACTGTTCATCTACAGACAGCATGGCTAATAGCACAGAGCCATGAGCAGCTCTAACAGCCGAGAGCAGAAGGCCAGCGGGGAGCCAATCGATAAATGAAATGATACTTTGAAGTGAGCGCACTTGAATCCCAAAACGACTTAGGTCCTTAGATAACATCTCAAAATTAGATAAAGGCGCCTCAAGGGGGGAAAGGGGAGGGCCGGGGTAATCTGTGGCAAATAGGGCTATTTTTCTTTTGGAAATTAGTTTTGAGCAGTTTAAACCGGAGCGATATCTTGATGTGGGTATTAATGAAAGAATTCACTCTCTGTCTTTTCAGGACATCCCCACATGTGGCAGCTGAAGTTGTTCTTTTATAGTCTGTGCATATAGGTAATGCATGTGCACAACCCAACTGTTCTGACTCACTCTCCACTGAGTTTAACAGGCCTGCAAATGCATTCTTGCTCTGTGGGATCACTAGCTTTAAACCAACAAAACTACTGCAAGTTATACTCATTGCTTCTGATAGTAGTGGCCACTATCCCAGGACGGCCACTATCCCAGGACGGCATCCTGTGCAGTAATTAGAAGTTGATGACTGATAGATTATCTTTTTTCTGCTTAAAATAAATTGCTGTCTTTATTTAATTTAATTTATCTATGAAAATAGATTACAGGCAGATCTGCTTAGTAAGACTGTCACTGCATGATATGAATGCACAACGTGTAATTCTGCACTGAACGCCAATGCGCTGTGATTAGTGACAGGATACAGTGTGTGCCGTTCTCATGTCGTCCATCAGATGGCAGCATCGAGATCTCTGTCTTAGACTGCAAACTCTCATTGTACTGCAGTTTAATGTATACTGTATTTATGATACCATTGCATAAAAGTGACAGCAAAGACTTTTATAATGATTTCTGTTTTAAATAAATGGTGCTCTTTTGAACATTCTATTCATCAGAGAATCCTGGATGGAAAAATGTATTGTGTTTTGTGTTTATAATAATATGCTGGGCTGAAATGATTGTTTTTATTAATTCTATGATATTTAATATTTTTGAGCAGCATATAAGCATATTAGAATGATTTTTGCAGGATCATGTGACAATGAAAACTGTCTGAATGATTGCACAAAATTCAGCTTTGATATCACAGGTATAAATTACATTTTAAAATATATTAAAATACAAAAAAGGTATTGTAAATTGTTATAACATTTAAAAAATACTGTATTTACTGTATTTTGATTAAATAACTGCAGCCTTGGTGGTAATAAAATATTACCAACCCCAAATCGATATATTGTATAATGTATATTTATGTTATTTGTCTGTTATCTTATATATTTACTGTATATTATTCAATTTCGATTGACGATTCAACACTGTCAACACATTCAATACAACACTGTTTTGCAGTCTTTTCTGTGTAACCTCTGTAAGGTTTTGACAATTTTCTTCAATAAAAAAATTCTTAAAGTGAATGTGTTAATAGCAATGCATGATTTTAACCTTTTGACGGTAGCTACTATTTTTATCACAGTTTATTTAATAGGTTTAATAAAGCCAAATCTTTCCAAGTACCCCTCGGGGTTCACACACTGTTGGCTGGAAATCACAGCACTATGTGATATAAGGTGACAGCAGGTTCTTCTCCATCACTGACACACACTCTTCAAGATTTCTTCTGACAAAGCCTTCAGAACACAGTGAATGTATCTGTTGTGCACGAGAGGGAGTGGATTACTGTTTTCCTCCGGAAGATAAGCGTCTGTCTGGACACACACATCTCCCTCGTTCTGACAGTTGCAGGGCCATGGCTTAGTGCTGGAGGCCCTTATTTACAGGACATTTGTTGCACTTGACATTTATCATTGCTTCAGGGCCATGAACTTCATGCAAACAGCACTGAAGCATTCAATACGCAGGGCTTTGGGCCTCATCCTACTGGGGCATTATCACAAGTCTTTTCACGCTGAGATAAATCACTTCCACTGCGCCCACAGACAAGAGCTCAGACGTTGGGGGTGGGAGCCGCATCCTCGGGATAAGGGCAGACAGTCAAGGCTTCATCTTCTTTTCTGCCCTTGACTAATTGTTGTGTGCATTTGATACAAATATCACTAACCATTACAGAGAAGTCTTTGTTATTGTGTTGATGCCGGAGGTACTTAAACCGACCAACAGGACTGTTTCTAATGAGTGGGTTGCCGAATATGTCTCCTCTGTAATCAGATAATGTGCAGAAATGCTACTGAAGTCAAATGATATGAGTGTCTCATTTAAAATACTAGATTTAAAGTGTTATTGAATTACAAATTACTGACTTTGCAGAACATTTTGGTGACATAAAAAAGGGAAGGATCATGTGACACTGAAGACTGGAGTAATGGCTGCTAAAAATTCAGCTTTGCCAGCACAGGCAAAAAAAATAAAAATAAAATAAAAAAAATACCCTTGTATAATATATTTTGATATGAGAAAAATTGCTTTAGTAAACTGTAGGGTTTTTTTTTTTTTTGAAGGAAAAAATTGCTTTAGTAAACTGTAGGGGTTTTTTTTTTTGTTTGTTTGTTTTTTATAATACATGCATTTTAATAACAATCATGAAAAAATTGCTTTAGTAAACTGTAGGGGTTTAATTGCTTTAGTAAACTGTAGTGTTTTTTTTTTTTGTTTGTTTGTTTTTTTTGGTAGGTTCATTTTAATTTCAATATTTTGATTTATTTTTTTTTTTTTTCTGAACTTTATAAGGTATTTTACTTAAGAGATGTATGCAAAAGTACATGCGCTGGATTATTAATACTTTAGCGTATTTGAACCTTTTACCACAATGACTGTATGATTTTGAGATCCATCTTTTCACACTGAAGACAACTGAGAGAATCATACGCAACTATTACGGAAGGTTCAAACACTCACTGATGCTCCAGATGCATTAAGGGTTTTAACTTTTGAACTTATCATAAAGCTTTCACCTCCAGGTTCTTAATGCATCGTGTTTCCTTCTGGAGCATCAGTGAGCGTTTGAACTTTTTAAATTTGTGGGACCATAAGGATTTTGACTGTTCTGGACAAACAAGAGACTCATGAACAACAATCACTAAAAAAAAAAAAAAAAATTTAAGAATCAAGCATATGTAAGCTTTTGAATGGCATAATTTCTATAAATTCAACTATTATTTCCCCTTGTGAACTATATGTAAAACATCTTTTATATAAAATATCTTTTTCAGGTCAGTACTAAATAAAAATGTTTTGTATGATCCCTCATATTTTGGTAAAACAATTAATGCATATAAAACTGCTGAATGTACTTACAAGCATTTATGGTAAGCTAAAATACACTTTAATGTAATTTCTAATGAAACATGTTTGTATGTCATGTATCTTGTAAATTTGTAATTATGAGTGCATTTAAATGACCTTTTATTTCATTAACATTATATTATCTGCAAGTACAGTTTTTTTTTTATTTTAAATGACGTTTTTTTTTTTTCTTTTTTTCTACAGGTGCATAGTCAGTTCAATTAGGCACACTTCCTAAAAAGGGCATTCAGGAACAGTTTATGTTCAGAAACAATATCCAGGACAGGTAAACACACAGAAACTATGGAAATACTGATGAACCCATCTCATTGCTAAATTAGCAGTGAATTAGCATCTGTTCTCTCCCCTGACCAATGAATTATGCTCATCGGCTTGTGGCTCATTTTGAAGACTGTCTGAAACACTAACTTTCTGAAAATAATTTTTTCTTCGAAATGCATCTGCGGCCTTGGAGCGAGTGGTCTGGCTGGCTCTGCGGCCTTCGTCTGGACTCATCGTGCAGATGTTGTGGAACTCTGCTGCTATTTTTGGACCAGCGCAGTGACAGCATCAACTGGAATACTCTTCCCACTTCACAGCGAAAGGTCAAGGAAAATTAAAGGCTACATGAATGTGTAAGAAACCCCCTGTCTATAGACATTAGCCTCTAAGCCAGAGCCACTCAACCTGATGAGAGTCGGGCCGCACACAGAGGTCATTATTACTCCGCCTATTCACCAGGAACTAGAACAGAAGTCGAATTTTGCCCCCCCAAAGTAAGACGGGCTTGTCATAGCGATGTAATTCAAACACACCCTGGGTGAATTAATTAATTACAAAGCTGGCTCGGAATCAAAGGTAAATATGATTTAATTATATTCCTGGCATCTTTGTTAAGAAGCCAACTGTCAAGCATTAAGTGGGGGTTGAGTATCGGAGCTGCCTGGGGCCGCCGGTGATGGGAGTCCTGCTCAGCCGAGCAGGAGAAACAGGAATTAGCAGGTACATGAAGACAGTTGGATAGCAGTCTCTCCCTGGTGAACACACTCTTGTGAGTGGCACATCGCTGACAGTTCCAAATGCCAGACAACAGAGCTCTCTTTCTCTTTATACTGCAGCCAGAAAAACACACGGGCACCCTGTTGCCTGAAGACAATGAGCTCGACTTGACAGTAGACGCAATAAACTAGCTGTGTGGGAGACGTGAAGTTGAAGCGACGTGTGATTTACAGTGGCGCCTTTATGACCGCTGCTGATCACTCCGTTTGTCAGCGCACTAATTCTGATTGAGGTCAGCGGCGTGACTGCTATCCTCAATCCGTCAGTGCATGGGCTTCTGTTTATGACATCACTCTTCAGTGTTGGTTTATTTCAGTGCTACTCGTATTGATGATCCATCACATATAATGGGCTTGTTTATGGAGATTAAAGGCATGTGAAATGCAGGGCCTCCGGTATACTTAATCACTACTACTGTATGTGCTTATTGAGACATGCCCAACATGTTGATCTCTGAGGGTCTAGACAGAATGTCTATGTATAAAAACCAAATCCTGTGTTTATTTTGGTGATTATTTTGCTCTTTTTCTTCCTTATTACTTTTGTTATGTATCTGTATGTGACATTTATGCATGTGATAACTTATGAACATTGTTTTGTACTATTTTGTCTGTATTTTCAGATTAATTTACAGTAAAGTTTGGATATCAGGGATGGATTGCAAAGTTTCTTTACGCTGCTAAGTTAAGGCTGCTCTGTGCCTGCTCAAAACCCAGTGTAAAGGTGCAATGCCACATAAAAGCCAGAGCAAATTATGCCTGCTCAAACCCAACTCAGCTCCTAGTAATGAAGTATACAATTGTAATGGCTGTGTAAATGCATTCATGCCTACTCTGAGCAGCACTGAATAGTCTGTGTAAAGACACATAAATGCACTTTTGTGCCACCTTTGCAGTGTAGATTTGGCATTACGCTCACAAAGGCTGCATTTATTTGATCACAATACAGTAATAATAACAGTAATATTGGAAAACAATATAAAAATGTAAAATAAAAGTTTTTTATGTTAATATATTTAAAAAATGTAATTTATTCCTGTGATGCAAAGCTGAATTTTTAGCATCATTACTCCAGTCTTTAGTGTCTCATGATTCTTCAGAAATCATTCTAATATGCTGATTTGCTGTTCAAAAGACATTTTTTCTTCTTATTAAAGGGGTCATGAACTACCTTTTATTATTATTTTGTACTGTTCTCTGAGGTCCACTTATAATGTTATCCAGATTTTTACATAAATAAAACATCATAATTGATAAGTAATATGCTATTTTCTGTCCTGTTTTGACCCCCTCATCATAATGATATTGTTATGTTTGTGTGGTTGTGTTGTATTGTAGGATGAGAAGGAAACGCACGCTGCTGTGATTGGCTTATAGTGGTGTATGTTTGACAGCCTACATCCTTCACAGAGAGGGACACTGCTGTTTTAGGTTAAAAAGGCATAAATACTCAGTACATAGGAAACTATCTGTTTGACAGTTAAAGCAATGGTTACCACTAATAAAAACAGTTACTCACACTTGTGTCGGCACAGCATCGTCTTTTAGTTTCAATCTTTCTGAAAAACCTGTGTTGAATTGTGCATTGTTTGTAAATGAATCTGCAGTAAAATAAACTAAACAACATGGTCTGGTTTATTCATTGTGAATTGAGTTAATGAACTATTTTTTAATGTCGGGATCAGAAAGAAGGCAATGCAAAGGCTGTTTTTTTTTTCACAGCTTGGCACTGCACAGCGTCCTGTTGTTTTCGAAGCCATCTTTATCACTTGATTTCTGCATAGACCTGCATTTGCCTCTCACATTATTTACCCACTATGTGCGTGAATCAGTGGGCGGGGCTAAACAGGCAGCGATGTAGAAGCAGGTGTTGATCTTCTTCTTTGGGGCCTGTGTTTTGCATCACTATTACGTCATAAAGTGGTTCATTCCACAAGCTGTCGTTTTGTCAGATTGGCTTCAATATAAGCTGTTTTTAGACCAACAAGAAAGTTTTGATCTCCGAAACGTACAGGATGTTTTTATAGTACAATGACCTCTTAAATGTCAAAAGACAAGGGAATTTTGATTTCTCAGTTCATGACCCTTTTAATGTTGAAAACAGCTGTACTGCTGATAACAATTCAAAAGAACAGCATTTGTTTGAAATAGAAATCCTTTTTGACATGATAGATATCATTCCTGTCACTTTTAATCAATTTAATACATCCTTGATGAATAAAAGTGTTTATTTTTCAAAAAAGAAAATTGACCCTAAACTTTTGAACTTTTATGTAAGCCAGTTCCTAATTTACTCTAATGACTTACCACAAAGCTGCAAACAAACCACTTGTTGTAGTAAAAATAATACTATTACCCATCTAAACTGAAGGGTCACTTAAAGCACATTTGCAAATGGAAAAATTAGGTGCTTTTTCATTTAGCCCTGTTAAAATCGAAGACGTCGCCCTTTCCACTCTGTACACCTGAATCAAATCCAAAGTTCAATAATTATAACATACTGGATCCTTCTGGAGGTAAAAAATCAATAGACTAAGGACAAAGAACCTATGGCCATCACTTAATTCTCTTATCACTCTGATTTAGTGCTGGAGGAGGATGTTAAATAACTCTAAATCTTTATCTATGACTTTGAGGGTGCTTTATGGCAGTTCTAACAGCAGTACTGAGACAGAATGTCTATACCTTCTGCAGGACACACAATTTATAGCTTTATTACCCTTTGTCTTAAAGAGCACAAAGACATAGCAGGAGGAAGGAGATAGCAGCCGGTATTGAAGTAGGGGAAAAAGAATCGGATGCCTTCATGGCGAGAGACATATCTCATAGACAGGTTTATAGGCAAGGAGCCAGCCTCTATTTTGGGCCTCCCTTGTCCCCTCAACCTTTGAAACCCCACTCCATCCCATCCCACATGAGATGCGGAAGATTCACTCTTCTGATTTATCTGTACGGCCATCATATTTACCTTAGTGTTCACACACACATGGAGCCGGAGGTCAATGAGAGGACTTCCACAGGAGGAGGCTGAAGCGGCTCTCTCTCTTGTGTTTTTTTGTTTTTTTTACACTGGAGAGTCATGAGTTCCTGGACCGAGCAGATGCTTCCTCATATTTTCTGCTCTCACTGACAACTGGCGTATTGTTTGGCTTGATAAGGGTACAGTGTTCCCGGTAATGGGAATTAGGGAGAGGCGTAAGTCAGCAAGACGCTGGGTGCGACTGAATCAATAGATAATAGGAGATTCTCATGAATGTTAAAGGGGCCATTATTATTGGGCCCATTAAAAGAGCTAACCCTGTTTGTCTTCTCTGAGCAAGGCTTGGCGGGCGGAAATAGACACTTTAATGCTATTGACAGGTGAGGAGGGCCTATTTCATGTCACGTGTGAAGCAAAGTGGGGTGACTAAACTGTCAACATATGACAGACAGCTTGGATTAATTAAAGATCTGTGGGAGTTAGATGGAGATGCATGCATGAGTTATGATCTCCAGCTGTCCGAATGAAGTTCGGCCTGCAGCCAGACTTTTGCATAAGAAGTATGCATAAGAATGACAGAATATTATTGTCATAAGTGCAGAAATAGGGGTGACTGTGTGCAATGAAAATGCCTGACTGGCAGCAGGGATAAACCAAAAGACAAACTCATAAAAACACAAAAGTATTTCAGTGAAATAAAAAATCAGAAAAACTAAAAAGATGTTCATTGAAAATTTTTTTTTTTCAGAGGAACACAAAATATATGTTTTTAAGGAATATTCACACTGTTTTTTTTTCCAACAAAGGTTACTTTCGATCATGTCTGTTAAACTCCAAAAATGACAAAAACATCTTAAAAGCTCATCGTCTTGACTCCTGCAGGGGTTGAAAGCATTGAGAAAGGTTACAAATGTCAAACTATTCCATAAGTGAAATTACAGTAACCAAAATTACTCAACTATACAATAGTGTTAACATCTGTTACCTGTTACAAGTGTAAGTCAGTGCTACTTGACTTAAAGAGGTTTACACTAGTGCATGCTCATGCTTTCTGAATAATCTCTCTGATGTACACCTCCATATGGTTTGCAGAGCTCTGTTTGTGTGAGGACAGTTTATTCGGATGGACAGAGAAAAGGACAGCTTAGTCACAAAGTGTTCCCTACAGTGCTGGAACATTTTAGCTGCCATCTTCAGGGTGTTTGAAATAATTACTTACTGGGGCCATATGACACGTTCAATAAATTAAATCACCCCCTTAAGTTTTAAAGGCAAATGCATATTGCGGCCATCACTAATGTCTGGCCTGTCCCAGGAAAGAGATAATTTGCTGTAACAATGTGTTAATGCAGTCTGGTAATCAGACGCAGCTCACGGAGCACTGTGCCAATAAAGAAAACTACACAAATGAATTCAAGAATTAGCAGCCGCACATGTATCTTCACAATTAATAACTTCCACTCCATCAAGTGGTAATCTAATTATGAATTATGTATGTGTCTGCCATGAATCATTTATGCACTTTATTAGCTAAATTGGAAAATAGAATCTGGGCACATCATAATGATTTAAATTAATGTTTTCTCAATTCTGCAGAGTCTAATTTTGAGGGGAGTTACTGACCTAACACAAACTGATTTTGAGCCACATAAAACAAATGTAATCATGTTTTAATAATTAGTAAATGAAGCCTTGAGAGCTTTTGTTTTCCCTGTAATGACTCCGGGCAATAAAACCGATTTCTCCAACAGATGCACTTGTGATACAGAAGAATCTAAATATGATCTGCTGTATGATTACATATGTGTGCAGATGATAATGTTCTACATGCTATAAATGAATGATAGAAAATGTGCAAAACAACCTACTAAATGATTTTTTTCAGTTACAGTAACTTGCTAGACGTCCATGAGAGTTAAATTTTTTTTTTGCAAACTTTTAGGCATGGCTATCAGATCAGTCTTAAAAGAAAGACAGCTCATATTTTCTAATATTCTGTCCTTCATTTCATCACTGTCAACTCACTTGTCTATCACATCAGACACAAGCAATGAGGCAGAAGCACTTACACACTTACACCGAAGAACTTCTTATACTCAGCCTATCCATTATTTACATACAGCACCACTGAAGGGTCACACCATACTTTTTTCTCTGAGATCTGCTGTTAGTATTTTTTATTTTATTTTATTTTTTCAGTAAAAACAGCCTCTTTTTCTTTTTTTCCCCACATTTCTACCATCTTCTTTACTTTTTTGCAGTGTAAATGTGGTTCTGTTACTCATTTAAACAGCGAAGTTTGTAATAATTATCAACGGCACATTCCATTTTATATAGTAAATTATGTATTTATTTAGTAATGTAGTAACCTAGAGATCACTGTACACTATTGCTTCACTGACACAAGGCTTGTGCGTGTGGCGTAGAATAGGCATTAGTTTCAATGAATGCTGCCTTTTTCTTCACTAGGAAGAAAGTTTTGAGTTCCAGAAATGTTTTCACGGTACAATGAACCCTTTTATCTCAAAAGATCAAGACTGATTTCTTCTAAAGAAGTTGTTGGATCATTTATAGCAATTTCCTGGATATTGTATTTCCTTAATAGATCTTAATTATTACTCATCATCATTACTCAACATGTTCTGATGAAAAATCACATGGTGCTTCTTAAAACTGCTTATATTCTTGAATTCATGGAGTTCTCTTTAGCAAGCAAATTAAACAAATTATTAGGTCATTTATTCTTTCGCAGCTCTCCAGACTATCCTGTTTCCAACTGCTTGCAAACCTGTGATAGTTTTCACGCCATTTTGCTGCACTTAAAACCAGACGGGCCTAATGATTCCTCAGTAATCAAGTAAAAGTGTCAACCCAGAGGGCAGGAAGGCAGAAGGTTAGTAACGGCACTTTAATATCTCAAACCCACACACACATATACGCAGCTGTTCTTCTTAAGAGAAGGCCTGACAATTACCGCTTCATGAAGATTCATGGCCACCCCTTTCTCATTAGCTATATTAAGAGACCATCGCTCCGGAGGCTAAAGAGAAATGTGATATTTCCCTCGTGTCCCCATCACTTTCCAGCATCCTGTCGTCACTCCGCATTGGACTTTGTACAGTGAGAAGTGTCATTCTGGGCGAAATATAGAGCGCTTGAGTTGAGTTGGGGGGCCGATGAGGTCTTCAAAGGCCTGCAAACACTGAGAGTTTCGCTGAAAGAAGCAGACGGGGAGATGCTGTGACTGAGGCTTCAGCTGTCTGCAATAACTCTTGGATGAAAGGTGCATGCGGCTGTCAGATGACTAACTCAGTGCGCGTAAATCGATACATTGACTCAATGAGTGATTCGAAAATTTGGTATTAATTGTTTGATGGTTTAAATCCAGCTTTGGCAGCTTGATGAAAGACACTAACAACCCTATATATCTTAAAAGCATAAATAGTCTTTATATGAGAGCTCAAATTATAAACAAATTTAGCCTTGGCTTAATTCCCTTTGGAATGTTGGCGTTTTGAGAGGGTTGTCAACTTGGCAGATGCGGTGATGAGTAATGTGAAGTGATTTTTCTCACTTAGAAGTGAAAGACAATATTTCAGAAGTCCAACCTGAGTGAACTCAAATCTGTGAGCTGACATGGGCCTTTTCTCGGCAAGCAGGCCTAGGGCTACACACAACGCTTGTCGTTTTAGCTTTAATTAATGTGCTGAGAAGGGCAAAAATGGAAAGTCCCCATTTAACGATTCTCATGATTTGATATCAAATGTGAGAAGTGTGCTAAGTGATGTGGTGGGGGGCGGAGATGTTGAGAAGGTTTTGAGAAGATGCAGACTGTATGCAGATGATGAAACCTCACAACAATGAGAGAAACTCAGAGCTCGGTATTAGAATATATAAGCAGGTCTGGGCCAGGTTACGTGTTTTAATTTCTGAACCTCCTCCCCATGGCAGAACTCCCCAAAGATGGTGAATAATGACGTGCCCTCATGTATTTGAATAATTCTATGTATAATGCACAACTGTAAAATGATGCATAGCTGCAATCTCTGCTATAAATTGCCTTGAAGATTAGCGAGTCTAAGATCAACAGAGTGAACAAAGCAACGCTTCTGCTGTCTACAAACAGCAACACCTCCCATTGTTTGCAAGTGTACAATGAGTAACTTTTTTGATGATTTTATTAGAGCAAAGAAGATAATAAAATATTCACAATTCCCATCAAGCAGGTTTATTTAGAGGCATACTGTATAAAGTTTTTTTTTTTATTATTATTAAAAACAAATTTTCACCCTGAAATGATGCAGCTACAAACCATTAAAGATGCTTTAAGTTTTAGAAATTCTTTCATCTACTGTGTTTTGATGATTCATAAGTAGTGTGGCTGTGAAATGATTAAAAATGTTTATCTTATTAATAGTACAGGTTTCTACTAAGTAATCTTACATAGCAATACAATTTGTAATCATAAATATTTATTGAAACACCAAATTTATGTATCAACAAAGTTTATTTGTCATCATTTTATTAAGTACTTGCAAAACTTTTAATGTCAATAGCATATCGTGTTAAATTGATTTTTTATTTTTTTTATTTTATGTATTATATAACAATTACAGAACATAATTTTAATCTCAGTAAACTGACAACAATAACTACAGATGTTGTTTCTGGTCTCTGCTCTCCTGTTTGAATAAGATATGTCTTTTTAATTTTTTTTTTCTTTTTTAACTTTATACCATTTGTTTAAGACTAATTAATTTGGTCATTCATGTGTTTGAAACTCATAACTATGTTATTTCTGACTCCACTAGAAGGCCACAGTACTCTCAAATAACCTTAAAAGTTGTATAGTTTATGGTGATCCAGCAGTGTACAAATTTTGCATACAGACTTTGCCAATTGGGGATTGGCTTTTTTATTTAAAAGGTAGGATGTAGAGCCGCCATATTCAATGTACCAGTTTCTCCTATCTATTGTAATATCAGTGTTTTTTCTAGAGCTACAGTCTCTCACCGCTCAAAAACAGTTTGACATTAATCACTGGAAGTGAATAAAACCATAATCATGGCCCCAGGAAATGAAAAACAAATGCTGGATTAATCAGTTGCAGTATTTTTTGTACCAAATATTAATCTCAGATATAAACATCTTATTTTATCCAGCTGTAACACAAAAAGTGTGTCCCAATTAATTCCCCATAAATTAAGATTTAAAAAATATTTGTTAGCAACAGGGCTAATGCTTTGAGTAGATTTAAAGGCACAAAGCACAGCTAAAACCCAAGATCTCAGCTTTGACATGAGCTAACCTGCATGTGGACGCTGAAAATATGGACATGTTAAAGCTTTTCTGTCGATTCGTGGATTGTATGTGTTGTTGCAACCTGTATAATAGAAAGTATTTGCTTTGGAGTGTGTTTCAGTGCTGACAGCGTTATGATTGATGCATTTGTTCTCTCCGGGCCTGTCATTTTAACATATGGCACTGAGATGCCAATTGACGGTCCTCACTCAAACCCAGTTCAAAACAAACATCCTGTCTCAGTACACATGATGCATCCATGCTTTTAGAAAATCACTAAGTACACCAGGAAATGATTTAGGTTGTCTCTTTCATCATTTTCTACATCACTAGAAAACTGGACATCATTTATTCAGATTCTCAACACAGTGCTTTGAGTTGACCTAACTTAAAATACAGCATACATAGACTTTTAAATGCATATATGCTGTCAGTAATGCTGCGAACAATTATGACTTCCTGCTCCATCATGACCAAAAACTTGTCAGGTAGTGACAGCCTCACCCTGCCCCTCGTCCAGGGATGTCTCTACCTTCTGCAGGGCTGAGAGAAGGAGAACTGGGAGCCGCCACAAATTCAGACAGGAAGCCTGTCAAGCAGAAGCTGTCAGACGCTGCTTTCTGATGCCCTCGTCTCATCAGCAGGGCTGTCAGTCTCGCAGACTCTACTCAGCTCTGAGGAGAACTAACATGGGAAAGAGAGGAAACTAACGCATCCCCCCATATGGAGCAGGAAACAACAGACTGGCTCTCTACAGCCCCTACAAGTGCTCAGGTTTTGGATGGATGTTAGTGATCCAGCTGTCTATTTACACACTGTCTATCTTCGACCCAGTTTTTGGTCTTGGACAACAGGGCCATGATAAATATCACACACGAACATTTACACTTAAACTCATAAGCTGCACTATGAAAAAAGCGGTAACCTGCCACTTTTGCCTTTTTTTTTTTTTTTTTTTTTTTTAACTGGTTTGATGTTCAAATTGTATTAACTTTTGCTGTTTTAACATTTAAAACATTTAAAACATACAATATGGACATAATGACAGCATCTAACATGTAAAAATACTTATGAATCATTTACAATACTGTTAAAAAAATGGGGGTTGGATCATGTTCTTTTAATCTCTGAAAAGATTTTAGAATTAAGTTGTTGTTTTTTTAACAAAAGTCTCATATGCTCACACCAAAGCTGTGTTTGTTTGTTTTAAAATACAGTAAAAAAACAACAACAACAACAACAAAAAAAAAACAGCAATATTGTGAAATATTATTACACTTTAAAGTAGCTGTTTTCTATATGAATATTTTTAAATATAATTTATTTCTGTGATACAAGCTGAATTCTTGGCGATCATTTTAGTATCCATTCTAATATGCTGATTTGTTGCACAAAAAAAATCTTATTATTGTCATGTTTTATGTTGAAAATTTGATATTTTTAATGACTAGAAAGTTCCAAATAAGATGTTTTTTAACTAAATATTTTGTAATATGTCTTTACTGTCACTTTTAATAAATGTAATGCATCCTTAATGAATAAAAATATAATTTCTTTAAATATTCTTTATATTTTTTATATTTTCTTTATATTTTACAATTATAGTTATGTTTTTGAGCCCCTAACCCACCCCAACCTAAGCACTTCTTAAATCAGATATTGTATTTAATTTTTTTTAAATGCACATTTTACTTACAAATACCTTAAATTACTAATGAGATACACACAGTGTGCATGTCACTTTAATTAGTGTATAATTTTCTCTTCTGTCTATTTTGATCTAGTAGACTTTGGCTGCAGATATGAACCCACCCTTAAGCTCTACGCTAAGCACACTTGCGAATCTGTTGTTGTTGTGTTTCCTTTTGTTCAGAGGCGGAGTGCTCCAAGTGCCAAGAACTTGTTTGTGCTTTCCTGTGCTGCGCTCGCCCTTGCTTGTCTATCAAGAAAACATATGGCCCCCCATATGTGGAGATGTCAAGGGGGCCTTTCAGAGCGATCATCTTCCTTTTGGTGTATGCTGCTGACTACGAATCCCGACTCGAGTTTGCCGTCCCCTTACTTGCCTGCTGTGCGGAAAACAACGTTAGCCTCTCGCATGCTTGCATGCACGCAACTCAATTTGCAGCTTTCATCTGATAACACCTCTCAGAGCGCAAGAGGCGAACTAGTCCGCAGAGCATGTTTAAGAGCGTTTTAGAGAGCGTGAACCATAAAACACAATAAACGGTAAAATTGGTGCAAACAAATCTGAATTGTAATAACCTAAGGGTAAAATATGCAATCGCAGATGGAGTACTTGCCATAACGCACAGCCTCGGGCCCACAGGGGGCTACGGCGAGATAGTAATATAGTCTTATAAACATACTACAAGAATTGAGCGGTTAGTTTTATTTCCTCTCTCTGGGTTGCTAAGTGCTCAGGTAATATATTGCTTTCATAAGAGCATGCAAGCTGTAGTTTGCTTTTGAAAATATGTCTCAATCCTTTGGGCAGTGTGATTAAGAATAAAATACCGGCTGCATTACTTCTAAATAAATGCAGGTAATGACATAAGCAAAAAGGTTTAGTGGTGGAATTTCGCGGAGCCGTGAATTGGCTGACTGAGGGGATGGGTGGCACAGGCATCCATTACCGGCAGAGCGTCCCCCTGGCACCCCAGGTAATGTATTACCTTTGGATTACTCTAATATCTGTCTGATGTATGTTTGCTGAGCAAAGCAAGAGCCCATGGGTAGGTGCTGAACGACAGAACAGCTGCAGGAAGCCCGACTCTTGAAGTCGTCCTCACAAGCGCCGGCCTCCCCCCTTCCTGTCGCTGCAGCCAGAGAAAACGAAGTGCGAGGCGGATGCATCGGGCCAGAGGCGGCGGGTCCTTCGGAGCTCCTGGGACTCACTACAGCCGGCAGGCTGAGGAGCTGATAAGTCAGCCAGCCATTCGTCAGCCCAAATGAAGGCAGTAAAGTTGACTAGTGAGAACGCGGCTCAGCCTGGGGTTGGCAGACTGTTCCTCAGAGGAGCGCTGCTGTGACACTAACCCTCATAAACACATACTGTATTTGCCCCCCTCTGACATGCATGCACAAATATTTATTTTTCTTGATTCTTTCAAGGAGTACAAAAGAAAAATCACACCTCTCTCGCTCTCTCTCTCTCACCGGCTCATGGCAAAATAATCAATGCTCTCCCAAGCTGGCTCGGCTGTGCTGACGTACAGGAACGCGTACGTGGAGCTCGTCTGAAAGATAATAAGCCGGGAACGGTCCTGTGTTTTACAGCTATCAAGACTCATCCTATTTGACATGCATTGTGGTGTTTACAAAGTCCCAGTAAAACCTCTAGCTATACTCTTAAGGGTGCGTGCAGAAAACACAAGTTCTGAGGGCGTTCAGAGAGAGAAAATCCAGCCGTGCTCTTATGCGTGTCCCATTTCTTATTCACAGCGCTATTCTCAGTGTTAACACCTGTCAGCTGACTGACTTCTTGTTCCCCATGGCTTATGAAAAAATCATGGCGATGGAGTTCAGAGTCAACAGTCCCATCAATATAAATTCACCATGGTCTTCATGGAACATTAGGTGGAATCCGGTATACTTACAAAAGCCTCTTCACTGCGGATATGAACGGCAATATATATAAAAAAAAAAATCCTGAAAGGGTCCCTTTGAAGAATATTTTCACTCATGTGTCCTAAATAGGCCATAAAACATTTATTTCAGAGCACTGCCTGCGTTACTGTATGTAACAAATGTAACGTATTAATCCGCTTGCAAATCAAAACATTTGTAGCACAAGACACTGAATTCATTTTCTTATTATTTCTAGTTTTTTCATTCAACTAGGGAAAGAAATTATACTTTGAGGTAGAGTAACTGAACTGAAGCATTAGATTAGATTAGATTCAACTTTATTGTCATTGCACATGTAAGGTACAATGTACAATTGTATCTTAATTGTAAGGTACAATTAGCACCACCATGCTATTAATGCTGCTTTTTAATAGTTAGTAAGGTAGTTGTTAAGTTTAGGTATTGGGTAGGATTAGGGCTGTAGAATATGGTCATGTAGAATACGTGCTTTATAATTACTATGTTAATAATAGGCATGCTAATAATAAGCAACTAGTTAATAGTGAGGATTGGTCCCTAAACTAAAGTGTTAAATACTTTAAACAAACAGATAATAACACCTCCTCTGTCTACCACTGGTAGAACAAATAGTCCTGCCCCAAATTTGATGTTGGGATGATTTTGTTGGGTTTTACTGGCTAGTATGGACCATTAGCATTTATGCTAACAGATAGCTTTTAGCTGATAGCTATTATAGTGCTGCTTCAGCATCACAATACATATTTTTTGAAGAATGTATCTAAAAATGGTTTATTTATAATTATTTCCTATAGTATAGAATATGTATTGTGGCTACAAATTAAAAAATTGTTTCCATATTTTTATGTGTGGACACAGTTACAGTGCAATCCAGTCGTTTTAATAGGAATGCATTATAAATTTTACGTGAGCCCACAAACGGTTTTGCTACTTTGACTAAAAAAATCATGGCTACGTTGTACTAATTTTTCCCTAGTTTTAATACAGTTAAATCGTGGCCACAAATTAGAGAACAGATTAATAAAACATGGTCACAATTTACATAACATGAGCAAACAGATCCTTAATTTGTGGCCACATTGTCTTGTTTTTTAAATAAACATTTTGAAATCATACCATACACTTAAGCTACTAACAACAGCACACAAAGCTAACATGATGGATCTGATTGTGGATAATTCATAGAAAACTAGAGAACTTCCTCAAGCCTTTTCTAGCTGGTAATCAAGCCGATCAAATCAGCAAGCGATCGCTCCGAAGCAAGAACTCGTCGAGCAAGTGCGACCGTGACATGACAAAGACCTGCAGTCATGCTTCTTCTGAGCCTTCTGCGAGTCTTCAGCACAGAGACATGTTGGCATCACCGCTCCGTTTGAGATAATTCAACAAGGCTGTCCATTGCTCCAGATGGAGAACGGCTGAGGAATAGGAGCCGACATCGCTCCCATGAGTTTGGACGTTGTTAAACACACGGCTTTTGTTTTGCATAAGGCCGACTGGCTGTCGGGTTTCTTCTGAAAGGAACTGAAAGTCAATTATCTACACCATTTCTCTCTGACATCATTGTGCTAATACAAGTTGCTCTTGACCTCATGCTAGTGTCGTCTGGGGCTGATGAAAGTAAGGCATCTCTCATGATTGGATTAACTTCAGATGTGGTGAGTGTCTGTGAATATTACAGCGCAGGCTCTATGATCTGCCCTGGTCTTCTCCTCCATCTCTGCCCCAAACCCTTATCTGTGGCCCGGGGCACTTAAACCCCACATTACACACACATACACTCGACCTGGGGAGAGCTCTCTCTGGCACTGGCTCTGTAAGCTTCAACACACACAGGCTTGATAATCGACTCAATTAAAAAGGTCCAATTGCCAGAGCAAATTGATCCAAGTTATAACATTATCATTAGCACTTCAACTATGGCAATTATAGGACATTCACAGGCAGAACCAAGAATAATGGGGAAGGAAAATGAAGTGACTTTGTACAAAAGGACATCCATTTCAGACGCACTGGGTGGTGTAAATAGCCCTGGTGTCAGCAGTATGGAGATAAAGGAATTGAAGCTTCCCTTCACATATGTTAGTGGCTTTTTGCAAGGAAGCAGTTCTGTAACTGCTTGGGACAAGTGGGTGGGAGAATTTATATTTAAAATATATTGAAAATTTTAAAATGGGATTTTCTGTTAATTGATTTATTTGTTTGCCTGTCAGAGATATATATGATATATACTATACATTTTGTTGAGAAAAAAAAAGCAATTAATATTTTTTTTCTGCAACAATGAATTTTAAAGTGACAGTAGAGACTTTTACATTGTTGCAGAAGATTCTATTTCAAATAAATGTTTTTCTTTTGAACTTTTTTATTCATCAAAGAATCCTACATAAATAAATGTCTTTGGAAACCAAATCTGCATATTAGAATGATTTCTGAAGGATCATGTGACACATGTGAGTAATGATGCTGAAAATTCAGCGTTGCCATCACAGGAATAAATTATATTTTAAAATATATCAAAATAGACAACATTTTAAACTGTAAGAATATTTTACAATATTACTGTTTTAATGTATTCTTAATCAAATAAATGCAGCCTTGGATCTTAACTCCAAAACTTTGGGTGATGGCGTATAGTTACATACATGTTTAACACAGTTCTTTTTAAACTATTGTGATATTATTACAGTTTCATTCTGCTTTGTAAAGATGTGTCAGAAATGAAAAGAATAATAATAATTTAATTTTAATGATTTTATATTTTATTATTAAAAAAACAATCAAAACACTCAGATCGGTCTCACACACACACACACACACACACACACACACACACACGCACAAGACATGAACTGAACACCTGTATGCATTTAACAATAATGCTATCTAGCAAATGCTAGATCCACAAACACACATTCTGCAGAGCATTTTGCAATAGGTAGATAACTGATTAGTAGTTATTGGTCATTTTCTGTACATGGATGCAGGGAGTCTACATTTTTAATGGTTAACAAAATATATCTTGGAAGCATTTAAGTCTGAATGGTCCCATGATGTTGCTCTGAAAAGGTCAATAATGTAATAAGAGATTCAACATCTCTTGCATAGTCCCGACTACTGCTGCCTACAAGCAAAAACACAGAAACAACATCCCTTTAAAAGCTGGAGATCTCAGCACTGTTTAATATTCAGGTGAAGAAGGTTTTCTTGCAGTATGTGAAGCAGTGTGTGTGTGTGTGTGTGTGTGTGTGTGTGTGTGTGTGTGTGTGTGTGTGTGTGTGTGTGTGTGTGTGTGTGTGTGTGTGTGTGTGTGTGTGTGTGTGTGTGTGTGTGTGTGTACATGTAGCACTATAGAGGCCTGACTTGCTCAGACAGGGAGATGTCAGCAGCGAGTGATATAAGACTGAGCTCCACAGCAGCCTCGCTCTGCCATACAGAGGAGCCGACAGCCTGGAAAGACGAGCCGTCCTCAAATCCGAAGGCTCTCTCACTAATTGTTTCTGAAAAAATGACATTTGTCTTTTTTGCACCTTGCTTCAGGTGTCAGTGCCTTTCACATTAGAGGGCTTGCGATGGTGCGATTGCCCTGAAGCAGTTTGTTTGATGTTTTGAGGACTGTCATTTCCACGTGCAACTCCATAGAAATTGAAATCTGTATTTATTTACATGCAAGGTTAATAAAAAAAAAGATGCCTAAGTGATTTGAAAGTCAAACAACTGCACCTGCCACTCAAGCATAATTTTATGCAGACCAGGTTTGGCACATTGTTACAGTGGAGAAGAGATACAAAGGTAGAATAAAATAATTGCACCAGCTTATATCTGATATATATGTGTCCTCATCCTGACTCTTTTCTGCTGGTATTCAGTTGGATTCTTCTTTTACTTGCTTAAAAGCTTTACTTCTATTCTAGTTACCTTTTTTTTAAGAAAAACATTAAATACATATAAGAGCATAATCAAAATCGAACACAAAACTAAAATTATGTCCTTGTGTTAAATAAATAAAATTCAGTAACCTTGTACTGTGGCTTGACGGGTTCAACACAGATATTTCAAAACAACAACAATAATAATAGTGTTAAAAAAAACATCTATTGCTTGGGAAATAAGAAGAAGCAGAAGAAGAATGTTATTATTGTTGTTGTTATTATTATTATACAATTACAACATTTATAGTTATTAATATTAACTTTAGTAATATGCGTTTGTGCTTTCATAATAAAACTACAACACTACTACTACTAATAATGTTACAATTTTTTTATTTTTTTATATTCCCACATCTAATTACTTGGGAATAATAATAATAATAATAATAATAATAATAATAATAATAATAATAATAATAATAATAATAATAATAATAATGTTAAAATAAATTGTAAAATAAATTCACACATCTAATTACTTGGGAATAATAATAATAATAATAATAATAATAATAATAATAATAATGATAATAATAATAATAATAATAATAATAATAATAATAATAATAATGTTAAAATAAATTGTAAAATAAATTCACACATCTAATTACTTGGGAAATAATAATAATTGTTATTATTATTTAATAACATTGTTGTTGTTGTTGTTATTATTATACAATTACAACATTTATATCTAATTATTAATATCAGAAAAACTTTTGTAATGCCTTTTTTATTTTGTTTTATATATATAATTTTTTTCCTTTTCATAAACTTGCCTTTAGCTTGAGACAAATTTGTCTTTTTGAGCACTACATTACAGATTTTTTTATACGGTTTCTCTTCAGGCAAGCAATGGCAAACTGTGGTCTAAACGTGACATTATGCAGACAACACTGCCACTTGCTGCAAAAAAGCAAGTACCGCATTCTCTGCTTCCAGAAATAATAAACAACATACTAAAACCAGCATGTGTATATACTGTAAATATAATGTGTTATGTATATGTAAATATAACTAAACAGTAGCAGTAAATAATGTTTGTGTGTGTTTGTGCATACACACACACACACAAAAAAGTACTATTATTGTGTATATTTTTTCATATCAGTTTATTGTTGATCCGTGCAAAGTTCTATAATTTTACTGAACACTAATTAAAAAAAAATAAGATCTTTGTCTATATTAAGCAGCAAGTTTTAAATGCAGATGAGAAGAGAGTTGCAACAGCTTCCTTGCAATAGTAATGCATTTTTAAAAATACAACTCTGTTTATTTGCTACATTTGAAGAAAACAAAGGAGCAACCTCTTGAATTATTTTGTTTCATATTAACGGTTTCGTATGTATTTTCCTTTCTTCTTTCAGGAGCGGAGGGCTTTTTTTTCTTGTATTGCTTACGCGAGCCCTCTGAGAGGGTTTGTGAGCATATATCAAGGTGATGCACTGACAGCCAAAGGAAGAGCAAATACAATCAGGGCCAGGAACAGGAAGAGAGGCGCTCTCCACAGATGGCAAGATGCATGCTTTCAGTCCTTTAACAGACACGGAGAGCAGTCGAGGGACCGGGCCCTGTCTGTAGATTGTGTAGAAGAAAAGTGGGTACTTGGCACAAGTAGCAGGAACAATTAGCGTCACATAAGCTTCCCGGAGCAATGGGAGAAGAGGATACGAGAACACGGCATCTGATTTTCAGCCGGTGCACTTGAACTGTTATTTACAGGCATCTCTTCTTGTCATTAAACACAGCAAGAGCAAGATTCAAAGACAGCGGTAGTCATGCCCCATATTTCAATGCTGATGACTTATGTGTGGGCAGGGAGATTTGTTTGCATCCGTGCATACCTAATTAACGAATCAACAGAGGAAGAAGTCCTCTCCTTTGAGAATGCCCCATCCACCCAGTCTCTGATACTGGAATTGTGTTATTCTTAGCATTGTGCTCTGGTTCCCTCATTGTGAAAAAAAAATACAGAATAATGTTTGTAAAGGGAGAGAGAGAGAGAGAGAGAGAGAGAGAGAGAGAGAGAGAGACAAATGTGCCATTTGAAACGGCAGTAATGAGATGAAGTAAACAATTTTACCATATGACACACTTACACTTTCAGTTCATTACTGTGTGTGGGAGGCAGTGTTCCAGGGGCAACGTGCATATTACTACAAAGCCTGGCAATTAAAATGCATTTCATTGAGCTGGGCAATATTGAAATAAACACTCTCTGAACTACACAACAGGGTTTTGCACAAACAAGCCTGATACACCCTCTCATGCTCTCGCTTCATTGAGGGTTTGCATAGACACTCTGTCATCCACTAGAGAGCAGTATAGGTATTAAAAACAGCTGCTAAAAACTGTTCAAACATTTACTTTTATTAAGGGTTATAAGTTAGCTGTATAAGTAAAACCATAAAAATGTTACTTGAAATTATATAAATGTTAACTGAAATGAAATAAATCATAAAAAAGTTAACTTTTTATTTCAGCTGTCGTTTACAAGGAATATATATATAGAGAGAGAGAGAGAGAAAGAGAGAGAGAGAGAGAGAGCCTTCTGATTCTCCTTGAATCTGACTCATTATACAATATTTGAAACAGCAACTAGAATATACAGTATATTATACATTCTCCTCAATTTTCTGGAAATCTAGATTGTATCAAGCTTTCTGTTCAGGGTATTATCATGCTTTACCTAACGGCCACTGAACAAAAGTACTTGTAAACTTTGATAAAATCAATATCATGCAAAAAGCAGCCTAATCTCGTTTTATCTGAAGGGACCAAACAAACAAAACATGGACTTTCCGCCTTAGCTAGTCTAAATAAAAGCCTCACTTACATAAATCACAGTTTCACTTGTCTCTTATTTCTGTTGATTCTGGTTCCTGACATTAAGATGATTTGTACCATTAGCCTCCTCTTGGCATTAACTGGTAGGTTTATATCTGCTTTCATTATGACTATTTATGTGAAATATTCACTAACAGTAATTTGACTTCTAAATACAAATGCATTAAAATATATTGCTTGATAAATGCAGTAATTGACATTTTGGGGTGTTTTTGGCCTGAAGTTAATGCTGCTTCCCATTGATTGAAGTAAATTGGGTGCCTAGAAGTTGTATAACGACACATTTTTATAGGTCACCTAGTGTGTTTAATGTTATGGTTATGAGTGCTGTAATAAGCTGAGATTTTTTAGCAGGTAAATGCCACCCTAATAAACCAGCTCTGTATAATAATACTGTTGGCTCTCCTATTCTGAAAATATGCATGCTTTCATTTCCCCAGCAGTGGTTAATATAGTTTCAGTAATATCTGTTCACTTTATGTGTAGGACTCTGTCAGTCTGTTCTTCTCAGCAAGAGTCACAAAGGAGATGAACCTCTGCTGCAGTATGTGGTCAATAACTCTCTGCGGGAGCACCCAGTGCTGACCAAACTACGACTGGTGTGTAAAAAACACCTTTGGGACATGTGCCACCAGACATATAAAAATAAGCAAATCATAATTAAAAATAAATAAATAAATACATAAGAAATAATGGTGTATAGCAGGATTCAAAAGTCTGAAACCATTGTAAACATGCTTCTGCTTTGCATTCTCTATTAATCCTTGTATTATGTTCATATTTTTGGGTACAATTTTTATTTTGTGGGTCAAATTTACCCTTATTAGATTCAATACACTACACCAAAAACAACACTGTGTAGGAACAAAAACAATTTGGTAAAAACAATATAGTAAACCTTTAACTTTAATACTTCTCACACAAATACTACTCAAAGGAAGCAAGAAAATCTGACTTGGTACAAAAGAATTCACTAATGCATTGAAACAAATTTGTTCGGTCTTAAATATTTAGATACCATAAATGTCCTTTTCTGTTAGGACCACTATCATCAAAGATGACTGTATGGTTCTGTTCTGGGCCAGAACTCCCTGCGCATCCAAGCAGTCTAGCATGGATAAGAGCAGGGAGAGCCGCTATAACCCCACTGTGTAACAGAACAGAACCAACATAAATGATATCATTAGGTTCAATAATTTAATGCAACATTTTGAAATCAGTCAGATTCAAGGAGAATCAGAAGGCTGAATCCTGACTGACAAGAGGAGGAGATGGGGATGGAGGTGGGTGATTAGCTATTGAGCAACGTGTAGCTGGTGATAATACTGAAGGACCTTATATATGAGTGCTGGGATAGGTGTCGCATCCCTATAAGTAGACGTGGATCATGGATGCGAGCTTGACTGACGTGTGACCTGCCAGAACTGGCGCTAACACTTGATTTCTTCAAAAACCTAAAATTCTCTGTATTTCCAGGTTTAATTTTTAACCTTTCAAGCACTACCTTAAAAGGCACCTATTATGCCCCTTTTACAAGATGCAATATAAGTCTCAGGCATCCCCAGAATGTGTCTGTGAAGTTTCAGCTCAAAATACTCCACATTTATAATGTCATTTTGAAAATGCCTGTTTTGAGAGGAAGCAGAAACACTGTTTTTGTGCATGTCTCTTTAAATGCAAATGAGCTGCTGCTGCCCGCCCCCTTTTCCTAAATAGGGCTGTGCCTTTACATCAGAGTGCCTCGGATGCTCTGCCAAAAAAAAACAAAAAAACTTTTGTTTGGTTTTGATTATTGTGTCTATCACACTGAAATCATGCATTTTAGAGCCATATCAGTTTAAACTTCTGTGTGTGGCTCACTCAGGGCAAAGTCTGCTTATACGGCATCATCAGTCAACAGTCGTAAGCAGGGCCTGTAAAATCTGACGTCACTTTTTACAGATTCTGCAAACGGCTTGTTCAGAGAAACTGTTTATGATTTATGGGGATTAAAAAAAAAGGACTGGGTGGATTTTTATCACTCTTGGGTGGTTGTGTACACACACTGCCAACACACATTTATGTTCAAACTACAGGTGAATTTTACATAATAGGTGAGTCTTGATAGATTCATGTGTAGTTTCACACACTAACACTAGAGGTCAGTAGATGGGAATATACTGCACAAGTATATACATTTTTTTTTCCCTGTATTATATTTCTCATTTAAGAGAACTATGGAGGATTCCCAAAATCTGATGATGGTGGCAGCTGAGCAGGCTCAGTTTATGGCTAATCTCGCAAAACTCATAGAAGCCAACAAAACTATTGAGATTGGTGAGTGAGAGCAACAAAAAAATCATGAAAATCATGTGTTTACTTTTCACTGCTTACCTGTAAAACACACATTTTGCATCTGTCTTAGGTATGTACACAGGATACAACGCCTTAAATCTGGCTCTGGTAGTTCCTGAGAATGGACTCGTGGTGGCCTGCGAAATTAGTGAGGAATATGTGAAAATAGGCAAGCCATTTTTTAAAGAGGTAAACCATATTAAAACGTACAGTAGTATTCTGTCCATTTTAATACAGCAGAAGTCATTTGTTTTATTAGGACACAACACTGCTTTAGATAACTGTATCTGTAAAGTTGCTTCTCTGCATACACCTACACATGTCTTAATTTCGATATTGATTACTGCCTGACACTGCAAGCTCACAGTCATCAGTATAAAGCCCAGCTGACCCGCAGAAGTGAAGGCAGAGATGCAGAAATGTCCATCAGACTCTACACTGATTGCTGATGGAGACAGATGTGAATTTACACCTGGGTGCTGATATCTGTAGAAAGTTGAACATCAAAGTGCTTCATCTACAATTTTCTCTATTTTATAGTTTTATAATATAAAATTAAAATAACACCCTATATGTCTGGGAAAGCAAATATGAAAATGTTTCATTGTTCACTAGGGATTTACAATATAAAATTCAAACAAATAATGTCGCACTCTTTTTGTTTTAGGCTGGAGTGGAGGATAAAATAGATATTCGCCTTAAACCTGCAGCTGAAACCTTGGGTAAAGATAAAATACAATTGCAGTGCATCATCTTTATTTATTTATTTCAAGTAAAGCTATAGAGAAATCATCCTTGTGTCTTTACAGATGAACTCCTAACTGCTGGTGAAGCTGGAACATATGACTTTGTGTTCATTGACGCTGACAAAAATAATTACGAAACATACTATGAAAAGTCACTCCAGCTTGTTCGAAAGGGTGGCATTGTGGCTATTGATAATGTAAGTATGCATTACAGTCTGTTTAGCTGGCTTTGAAACAAACCCATTTGTAAATACATACACTCTCAGATAAAAAGGCACAAAAGATGTCGCTGGGCGGAGGTCAAAAGGTACACACTACAAACACACTTCAAAAGGTACACACTACAAAGATTTACCTTTCTAAAGGTACAAATCTTTTGTAGGCTACCTTTATTTTCTGAGAGTGGACTATATGGGTGCACAGCTAGGTTTTACAGACTCATTTAAATGGTCTTACAAATATATCAAATATATTCATACCTTTCCTGTTCATCTGTGAGTAAGCTGGTGTGTCTCTGCTCTTCAGGTCCTCTGGGGTGGACAGGTCATCAACCCAGCTGAAGATGACATTTCCTCACAGACCATAGACAAACTGAACAAGTTGTTACACAAAGATGAGCGGATTGATCTCAGTATGCTCACTGTTGCAGATGGCCTGACACTGGCTATCAAAAGATAATTTTGATTATTAAACAATAAATAAATCACCTAAATAAAGACTTACATAATGAAAATAAATGTTTTAAAACCTACTTCTCTGAATAAATAATTTTTCAACAGAACTGTCTGGTGTTCATGAAAAAATAAAAAATAAAAATTACGGACAGTGGCCAGTAAAGCTATGAATATATTTTATATAGCTAAAAAATGTAGCAAAGGCTGTACATATTATTATTACAAAAATTATATATATTTTTGCCAACTTTAAAGGAGTGCTGCGTCATAACGTCTCGCCACTAGATGGCGTCATTGCTCTTCAGGTTCAAGTTATTTGTCCTATGCAAACGTCTATTGAGTTGTTAGTAGGCTACTTTACTTATCTGCTTGCAATTTATTAGTTGTAAGTAGTACTGTGCGTGCATCAGAATTATTTGTAATTTTCCTTGTTATTTTTTGCACATTTTTCATTTATTTAAAGTCACATCCATCACATTTAAAGTCACGAATCGATGAAATTCACTTGAAACTTTTCCTTCTGCCGTTGAAAGTAATTTTTCATATTGCTTATCTGATCTAGAATTGTTAATTGGCAGCATAAAAAGAAGCAGCTTATTACATTTTACCGGGTTGTTGACGTTGCACACTTACAGTTTCGTTTATCGTTAATCAGAGCAATAGGTGGAAAGTGAAACTTGGCTTGTTATTGTTCCCAAAAAAAGTAACCTTCCCTACACTATAAAAACCATCCCCAGCGACTATATTCAACCAGACAACGTTTGGATGAGGAGCCAGAGTTGTAGAAGGTAAGACTTTGTATCTGTTTTCATAATGTGATTAATAATGCTGGTTACGCTTTATTTTAAGGTGTCCTTGTTACAGTGTTATTATACATTCAAGTACTGAGTAATATTAATTAACTACATGTACTTACTATAAGCTTGGGATTAGGGTTTATGTTTACTTGCATGTAATTGTGCATAAAATATAGTTATTATAATAGTAATGACATGTAACGTGTAACAAGAATACACCTTAAAATAAAGTGTTGCCTAATTCTTTTAATAAGTAAATAAAATAAGCAGCTCTACATCAGTAATAGAAACGGTTACTATTAAAATATACTGCATATCCGCGTATGCCTTTAATGTAGAATACTTTTAATTAAATTACAAAAAATAAATAAATATTTAAGACAGCACTTTATGGAAATTATATTTTGCTGATTATTAAATATTTGTTTCTGTAAATCCTATTGAAAATAAGTTGTCAGTCAGATATACTGTACTGTACGTATTCAAGGTAACTGAGTGTAAACATTTACATCTATTTTTTTTATTTTTTTATTTTTAACAATACAGGAATGTCTGAGGACAAGCTTAAACTGTTGTCCTGCCACTTTACTTGGGACTTGAAAAAGGAGGATGCTGACCTTAATTTTCTCGATGTGAAAATACGTGAAAGACTGGCAGTGAAATGCGAGTATGAAGGAAACATGAAACAAAGAGAATTTAATTTTTTGGCCTTTATTAAACATTTACAAGTATTTGACGATGAGGCACTTAAGAACCTGCAACTAGCAAAGAAGGAACATCCGGAGGATGACAGCAATGTGATTGTGACGTATGGAAACTTGGCCTGGGTGCACAGTCTATTGGGCAATGTGACTGAAGCTGAAACTTACATAGAGAAAGTGAATGAAATCCTTAGAGCATTCCCTGCTCCGTCTCCAGCAGAGCTTCACAGAGAAGTTCAAAGCGAAAAAGCCTGGTCGCTTCTCAAGTTTTCTAGAAAGACCTACATCAGGGCCAAGGAGAGTTTCCTTGAAGCTTTACAGAAAGAGCCAGATGACAAGGAATGGAACACAGGCTTTGCTTTTTCTCTGTTCCGTCTGGAGGGACTGAAGATTGGTCAGTACAAGCGTGTACGGTTTGAAGAGTCTCCTGCTGTGCTGCAGTTGAAGAAAGCTCTGAACCTGGACCCGGACAATGCAATGATCCATGTGTATCTGGGGCTTAAGTGCTACAAGAACACAAAGACTTTAAATAACGCAGAGGCATGGCAGTACATGACGCAAGCGCTCACGATGGCTCCAGATAACCTCAGCGTTGTTTTCCGTGTTGCAAAGTTCATGAAGAAAGAGCAGTGTTATGACAAGTCCCTAAAGGTGTTGCTGGAAATGCTGAAGAAAGCACCAGACTCATCACGTTTGCATCATGAGATTGCCAACAACTACCGCTGGAAAGCCATGCAGATGAATGACACACACAATCCGGAGCTGCTGGACCTTTGCATTCAGCATTTAGAGAAGGGTGCCAGTTTAAACCCAGGCTACATATACCCACAGCTGGAGTTAGCGCAGAGGTATGCAGAACGAAAGCAGATGGCGAAAGCAGAGCAGAAGTTCACTGAGCTGTTTGCCCTTCCTGACCTGAAGCCAGCTGATCGTCAGGCCTGGCATCGCATGTATGGGGATTTCAAACAGTACAGGTGGGGCTCAGAGAGAGCTGCGGTAGAGCATTACAAACAAGCAATGATGCTGGGGCGAGTGTCCACCGAATGGATCACATGCAGAAACAGACTGAGGAAAGTCCTTCAGAATGACAGGCGGGACACATATGAGATCCGGACGTTCTTTCATTCCTTTAGAACAGAGAACAAAGATGTTTAAGAGAGAATAATTCAATCTCTTCTCAAGTTCCAGTCATAATCTTCACTCATGTAATGAATTTAGCAATAGTTCTACTTTTGGATCTACTGTATGCTAGCAGAGTTAGATATAATATATATTACAAATTATTTTGATATAATCTGTTTTTCCAAATGTTTATTATAAACATTATAACATGATGTAGTATTTACAATATGTCTTTTCAAGTGTATTTGGTCAGGTAAGCCTCAATTTGTACACACATTTACTAAAATTACAGATTTTCACATGCAGTTTTTATGAGATTTATTTTTCTTTATTAAACATTATCAGTGTTTTTTGTAGTTCATACATCTGAAATAAAAAGAATCATGTTGATAAATTAACATGACACCTGGTGGAAGTGCAGCATCTTGATTTCAGTGGAACTAAGCATTAACTTGTTTACATTATTTTATTTAAAATGGACATGCACTTTTAGATCAGTACAAGCTCGATGATTATGAGCTAAATTGCTTTTCTATGTTCAGATTTCTTTTAGTCAGTTAGCTGCAGAATTTAGTTTTATCTGGTGTTATAAAACACACACAAAACTACTATGTATTTTACGTTCTCAGTCAATAGTAATCCTCAGTAAGCAGAGCCTCCTTTCTATATCTATTCCAGTTAATGCCGCTGTCATTAAAGCAAAAAAGGGACATACAAAAATGACCAATATGCTAAATATAAGCACATACTAATGGTGTCAGACTATATATATATATATATGTGTTACAGTAAATTAAAGCACATATTTAGATGCACTCACATTAGAAGACAGCCGTGTGGTGCATATGTTAGTATTGGCTGCTCATGTAGATGCCATGCTGTTGGATTGAATCCAGCTCACATTGACCGCTCAGCATGACTGAAAGTGTAGAGCTGACTTGTGCTTTTCTGCAGCACAAACATGTACATTATACAGTAGCTTGAAGAATGTTGCTACTGCAGTAAAATATCTTCAAATTTGACGATATGAGGAAACGGTAATGTTGTTAAATAATAACAACAACATAGATTAAAAGCTGTCACAGTTCTGCTTAAAATCACATACCCTATATAACATTTTCCAGAGTTTGCTGGAATATAATCAAGTGTTAGGAAGGCTACTTTGAAAATGTTGTAGGTTACAGATTACAGGTTACCCTATTTAAAATGTAATAAGTAGTGGAACTTTTTCAATTACTTTATTAAAGTAATGTAACTGATTACATTACTTTTTGATTACTTTTTTACATTTCTAATGAATTTTTTCAACTGTTAATCATTTGAAACATGTAGACCAGGCAGGGTTAACCTTACAGCAGTACACTGGCATCTAAAGATGCTTTGGGGGAGGGAAGAAAAAAAAAACTGTTAATTTAAAAAAATAAAGCATAGACATAAAACCAAATAGGAAATAAAAGTTATAATCATGTATTAATATAAGCATACTATTCTGTGTCCTAAACTCCTGAAACACTTGTCAATGCAATTTGGGAACGAAATAAATTAAATCAGTATGTGTGTGAAAATATTCAGATGTAACCCTGTTTGTAATTGTATGAAACATTTTCATAAGTAACTGTAATTTAATTACACTTTTTTTTCTCATTAACTATAACAGATTACAATTACATTTATTTTGTAATTAAATTACATAATTCAGTTACACGTAACTAGTTACTCCCCAGTACTGAATATAATATAAATTTTTAAACCAAAATAACAATATCTCCAAACATATAAGAAAACAACTTTGAAAGGAACATATGTGTGGAGTTTTTAAACACTTTTAAACACTCGGAGGTGGCATAAATCCATTTACACATCAGTGATAACCATATACAGTACTTTGATATTACAGGGGCTGAGGTGGGTCAGAGCAAGCATAATTTAGTATGGCTTATGCAACATTATGTCTTTACACAGAATTTTGAGCAGGCACAGAGCAGCTTAATTCAGCTGTGTAAAGATGCCTTAAAGGGTTAGTTCACCCAAATATTAAAATTATGTCATTTTTGAGCAGGCACAGAGCAGACCATCATGGAACACAGTTTAAGATATTTTAGATTTAGTCCGAGAGCTTTCTGATCCTCCATTGAAAATGTATGTACGGTATACTGTCCACGTCCAGAAAGATAATAAAAACATCAAAGTAGTCCATGTGACATCAGAGGGTCCGTTACAATTTACTGAAGCATCGAAAATATATTTTGGTCCAAAAATAACAAAAATTACGAATTTATTGAGCATTTTCTTCTCTTCCGGGTCTGTTGCGAGCGCGTTCACAACACTGCAGTGACGCCGCTTACGTACGCCGCTGCTCACGTGTTTTCTTTGTTATTGGGTGCACCAGAAAACACGTCAGCAGCGTCGTACGTCAACAGTCACAGCAGTCGCTTTCACAACAGACCCGGAAGAGAAGACAATCCTGAATAAAGTCATAATTTTTGTTATTTTTGGACCAAAATGTATTTTCGATGCTTCAGCAAATTCTAACGGCCCTCTGATGTCACATGGACTACTTTGATGATGTTTTTATTACCTTTCTTGACATGGACAGTATACCGTACATACATTCTCAATGGAGGATCAGAAAGCTCTCGGACTAAATCTAAAATATCTTAAACTGTGTTCCGAAGATGAACGGAGGTCTTACGGGTTTGGAACGACATGAAGGTGAGTCATTAATGACATAATTTTAATATTTGGGTGAACTAACCCTTTAACATACAAATTGCCATCTCAAGCTACAGTCTATTACATTTTTAATATAAGTTTACAGTAACACTTATGTTTAGGGACCAATTCTCACTTGCTTATTTGCATGCATATAACTGGCTGTTTATTAGTACTTAAAAAGCACATATTAATTCCTTATTTTACATGACCATATTTTAGATCCTTTAATCCTACCCCATACCTAAACAGAGGCAGTTACTTGTGTTTCAGGAGTTCAGAGTAAACTTCAGACCTTGAAAGGGAGGATGATGATGTCATTATATTTTTTATGCAATTAGCCTACATTATTTTAATAAGGGAGAGACATACTGTGCAAACTCGTGATATGGAAAAAAAAAAAACAATAAGTACTTTGTTACTAGTACTTAACTAATTACTTTATTATTATAAAAAGTAGGCTAATAGCCTATTTACATAAATAACGTTTTTTTTCTACATTTTTGAATTTGATAATGAAATATATGGCAGGAGCATTTTCTGTATATTTTACAACATATGTATTCTAGCTTCACTAACGTACTGAACAAAATATTTTACGGCAGAATATGTGCTGGGACTCTGAGAGAGTGTAACGTTACGTCAGCTCCCTGGAGAGCGCTGGTGAGTGAGTGAGTGCGTGCGTGCGCAGGATGCTGTGCATTTTACCAGTATGGACAGCTCGATTCCGCCAACCTAGCATCTATTGCGGTATATAAAGGGCACCAGTTTCACTAAACGCTGCAAAGGAAAACGCACCAGATTCACAATGGAGCGTCTTCTGCATTCACCTGGCCGGACACGGGAAAAGTACCGGAACCAAACGACGCGTCCTTCATCACAGCTCACCTCAAGGTCTGCCTTCAGCTTTGGGTCCACCGCACCGCTGAGAGGTAACGAAATCCTTAACGACTTCGCCGCTAAACCGGCCGATAGCTTGGATTTTTCAAACAAATATGCAGATGGAATGAATCCGAGGAAAATTAGTGAGAAAGAATTACTGCAGGGGCTCAATGACCGCTTCGCGGGATTCATAGAGAAGGTTCATCACCTGGAAAACCAAAACAGAGCGCTAGAGAAAGAAATTGAGGCCATTAGACTGAGAGCAAAATCCTCTGCCTCTCTGTCCAAAGAGTATGAATCAGAACTTAGTAGTCTGAGGCAGCAAGTTCATGAGATAGGCCTTCAAAAGCATCAAATTGAGATAGACCGCCAGAACCTGGAGGATGAGTTTAACACCTTGAGAGAAAAGTACGAGAGAGAGGCTCGTGGTCGAGGTGATGCAGAGGACAGCATTTCAGTACTAAAGAAATGCATTAATGACGCATACCTAACCAAACAAGAAATGGACAGAAAGGCTAAAGCTCTCGAAGAGGAGATCGGCTTCTTGAAGAAAAACCATGAAAGCGAGGTAGCTGAAATGATGGCCCAAATCCAAGAGGGTCATGTGACCGCAGAAATGAGTGATTTTAGTAGAAGTGATGTCACTGCAGCTCTGAGAGACATCAGGATGCAACTTGAAGGTCACACCGACTCTGACATCCGATATGCTGAAGAACGCTTTCGAGCGCAGCTCGTTAAACTGACCAAAGCTGCTGAGGTCAACAGAGAAATACTCATGGCCACTAAAGCAGAGATTAATGAACACCGGAGACAGCTCCAGTCCAGGAGCACTGAGCTCGACTCTGTGAAAGGTGTGAGGGAAGCACTGGAGAGGCAGCTGTATGACCTCGAGCAACGGCACAATGCTGAAATCCATCACTACCAGGTAACACATCACTGTTCAGCCTAGAACGTTTTAATAATTCAGTTTAAGGATTTGATTGAACAGTTCTGTTTAAATTAAGATAAAGTAGCAAGCTGAGTACTTTATACGCCAATTCTTCTTAATCTAAGGTTCAGTACCATGTCATGTGGCTTTTTTCTTATGCATTTCCACTGTGTTTACTTATTTTGTCCATGCTGCAGGACACAATCAGAGAGTTGGAATTTGAGCTGAAAAATGCTAAATATGACATGAGCAGTCATCTGAGGGAGTACCAGGACCTTCTCAATGTCAAAATGGCACTGGATGCTGAAATTTATTCCTACAGGTACTTCTTTGATTACACACTATTTTACAAACCATTTTACTGTTCACTTAATAATGAACTCTCAGGACCAGCAAAGCCTTCTTAACAGGTATCCAAATCTCTTATCTTTATTAGATTATGTATTATCAGTTGCTTTCCATACCTGATTCTGTCCGCTTGGCAAGAAGTGTTTATCCAATCAGTATTTATTTCTTGTGAGTCCCTCAACAGTGCAGATGAATAAATTGTCAGCTTAATCAGCCAACCAAACTGCCTGGAAGGTGTAGTCTTGTAGATTATATCATCGCAGAGGCCTTCAAGGAACACAATCATGTATTAAGTGACACAAGTAATTACAGAGTGAACAAAGCGAGAGAAGTTTTACATGACTGTCGTATTTATTAAACAGGACAGTTAGGCTAAATTGAATTACAAATAATCAATATTAAGTGCTTTTTAATGACAGTTAATTTGTTGCTTGATTACTACTGCTTGAGTTTTAACAAAATTGAGTGTCATTTCATGATTTGGTTGGTGGCTTTCATGTCTGTTTAGGCTTGTGGGAGTTTTTTAAAAGTCAGTAGCCTCTGCATTAAGAAACAATAAATAGGACACATTTCATTACATTGTTGTCACAGCCAAATTATAGTATTACTGTAATTTGGCTGTGACTGCACTGTTATGAATGTTGTCAAAAAATATGTCCTATTTAAAGTTTCTTAGGCCTGGATTTTAAATGTACATGCTGTCGCTAATTGAGAATAATTAATCTGAATATTTTACTGTTTTATTTTATTTTTCAGAAAACTTTTGGAGGGTGAAGAGTCAAGGTACTCTACAATCTCAGATGCTCATATTTCAGTACCATACATTTACAGACAGTCACCCATCTATACTCTCCCTTGTGTCAAAAGACAGGGGGGAGCAACTCGAAAAGCAGAGCCTCAGTACAAATTTGTCGAAGAGATTATTACAGAGACCACCAGAGAAGATGTGGAGATATCAGACGCTGACTCTGATAAAAGTGGGGAGGGGAGAGAGGATGACAGACCAGATGAGGAGAGCAGTGAGAAGGACGCACAGGGTGAAACTCCACAAGAGCTGGAAGATACTGAAGAACCAGCCAGTCCTGAGTTAGAAACAGAGGAAAATGAAGTCAAACCAAGTGATGATAAAGAGGATGAGCCAGCTGAAAAAACTCCAGATGATTCTGAGGTACAAAAAGATGCTGACTCTGAACCAACTCCGCAATCTACAGAAGAAGCCACTGATGAACAAGATAAAGATGAGGAATTAGACACAAAAGGCACTGAGCACAAAGACCTGAAGGATGACGTGCAGGGAAAAGTAGAAGAACCTGGAGAGGAAAATAAACAAGCTAAAGAGACAGAGAAAGATGTCCCCAAACCAGATCTGTCAGTAAAGCAAGAAATGCCAGAGGGATCAAAAACTGGAGAAAAAGACAAACCGCAAGATCCTGAAGCAACTACTGAAGTAAACACTAAGCCTGCTGGACAGACTGCTGGGGTAACTTCTCCAAAAACTGAAGATGCTGAAGTCTCATCTCAAGAAACTACAACTGCAAAGTCAGCAGAGAAAGAGAAAGAATCAGTTCCAGTGAAACCTGTAGAGGAAGATACTCCTAAACCAGATAAACAAGCAACTCCCGAACATGCTGAGAGTGGAAAACAGACTACTGGAGAGGACGCAAAGGAGGATACTTCTGCAAAAAAAGATAAATCTTATAGTATGAAGGAAGAAACTACGAAATCTGAGCCTATGGAAAAAGACCAAGAGGATAACAACAAACTAACAGAGAAACCTGTGGGGAAAAAGCAAGAGGATGTGTCAGGTAAAGACGAAAAGGAACACAAACCTGAGGAGTCTGTAAAAGATAGCAAAGCTGAACTGGCAGACAATGTGAAAACAGGAAAAGATGAAAATATTAAGGCTAAAGAACCAGAAAAGACACAAAAAGAGGTTCCAAAGGATGCAGAACAACAATCACAACCTGAAAAGTCAAAGAAACAGGAGGACAGCAAAACCAGTAGCAGTCTAGAAAGTGTGACAAGTGAAAAGGGTGAAACTGGCAAGCTAAAAGAAACTGAAAAGACACAAGAAGACCTTTCCAAAGTTGCAGAAGAAAAATCACAACCTCAAAAGTCACAACTACCAGAGGACAGCAAAAGTGCAGACAGCATTAAAACAGAAGAGACTGAACACGCTAAGCCTAAAGAAACAGAAAAGACACAAGAACTTTCCAAAGTAGAAAAATCACTACCCGAAACATCACAGATACAAGAAGACCGCAAAAGTGACAGTGTAGACAGTGTCAAAACAGAAAAGTTTGAACATGCTAAGACTAAAGAAACAGAAAAGACACAAGAGGACATTTCAAAAGTTGTGGAAGAAAAATCACTACCTGAAAAGTCACAGAAAATGGACGACCAAAAAAGTGACAGTGTAGACAGTGTAAAAACAGAAAAGGTTGAACATGCTAAGCCTAAAGAAACAGAAAAGACACAAGAAGAACCTGCCAAAGATGCTGAAGAAAAATCACAACCTCAAAAGTCACAAATACCAGAGGACAGCAAAAGTGCAGACAGCATCAAAAAAGAAGAGAGACTGAACATGCTAAGCTTAAAGAAACAGAAAAGACACAAGAGGACATTTCAAAAGTTGTGGAAGAAAAATCACTACCTGAAAAGTCACAGAAAATGGACGACCAAAAAAGTGACAGTGTAGACAGTGTAAAAACAGAAAAGGTTGAACATGCTAAGCCTAAAGAAACAGAAAAGACACAAGAAGAACCTTCCAAAGTTGCAGAAGAAAAATCACAACCTCAAAAGTCACAACTACCAGAGGACAGCAAAAGTGCAGACAGCATTAAAACAGAAGAGACTGAACACGCTAAGCCTAAAGAAACAGAAAAGACACAAGAACTTTCCAAAGTAGAAAAATCACTACCCGAAACATCACAGATACAAGAAGACCACAAAAAGTGACAGTGTAGACAGTGTCAAAACAGAAAAGTTTGAACATGCTAAGACTAAAGAAACAGAAAAGACACAAGAGGACATTTCAAAAGTTGTGGAAGAAAAATCACTACCTGAAAAGTCACAGAAAATGGACGACAAAAAAGTGACAGTGTAGACAGTGTAAAAACAGAAAAGGTTGAACATGCTAAGCCTAAAGAAGCAGAAAAGACACAAGAAGAACCTGCCAAAGATGCTGAAGAAAAATCACAACCTCAAAAGTCACAAATACAAGAGGACAGCAAAAGTGCAGACAGCATCAAAAAAGAAGAGACTGAACATGCTAAGCTTAAAGAAACAGAAAAGACACAAGAGGACATTTCAAAAGTTGTGGAAGAAAAATCACTACCTGAAAAGTCACAGAAAATGGACGACAAAAAAGTGACAGTGTAGACAGTGTAAAAACAGAAAAGGTTGAACATGCTAAGCCTAAAGAAGCAGAAAAGACACAAGAAGAACCTTCCAAAGTTGCAGACGAAAAATCACAACCTCAAAAGTCACAAATACCAGAGGACAGCAAAAGTGCAGACAGCATCAAAAAAGAAGAGACTGAACATGCTAAGCCTAAAGAAACAGAAAAGACACAAGAGGACATTTCAAAAGTTGTGGAAGAAAAATCACTACCTGAAAAGTCACAGAAAACTGACGACCAAAAAAGTGACAGTGTAGACAGTGTAAAAACAGAAAAGTTTGAACATGCTAAGACTAAAGAAACAGAAAAAAGACACAAGAGGACATTTCAAAAGTTGTGGGAAGAAAAATCACTACCTGAAAAGTCACAGAAAACTGACGACCAAAAAAGTGACAGTGTAGACAGTGTAAAAACAGAAAAGTTTGAACATGCTAAGACTAAAGAAACAGAAAAGACACAAGAGGACATTTCAAAAGTTGTGGAAGAAAAATCACTACCTGAAAAGTCACAGAAAACTGACGATCAAAAAAGTGACAGTGTAGACAGTGTAAAAACAGAAAAGGTTGAACATGCTAAGCCTAAAGAAGCAGAAAAGACACAAGAAGAACCTGCCAAAGTTGCAGACGAAAAATCACAACATGAAAAGCCTCAGATAGAGGAAGCCCGCAAAAGTGACAGTGTAGACAGCATCAAAACAGAAAAGGATGAACATGCTAAGACTAAAGAAGTAGAAAAGACACAAGAAGAACCTTCCAAAGTTGCTGAAGAAAAATCACAACATCAAAAGTCACAAATACCAGAGGACAGCAAAAGCGCAGACATCATCAAAACAGAAGAGACTGAACACGCTAGGCCTAAAGAAACAGAAAAGACACAAGAGGACATTTCAAAAGTTGTGAAAGAAAAATCACTACCTGAAAAGTCACAGAAAACTGACGACCAAAAAAGTGACAGTGTAGACAGTTTAAAAACAGAAAAGGTTGAACATGCTAAGCGTAGAGAAGCAATAAAGACACAAGAAGAACCTTCCAAAGTTGAGGGAGAAAAATCACCTGAGGAGTCAAAGAAACAGGAGGACAGCAAAAGCGATAGCAGGGCTGAAAGTGTGACAACAAGCGGAGGGGAAGCTGAAGTCACAGAGAAACAGGTTGATGAAACACTGAGTAATCAACCCCCCAAAGCCCAGGAAGCAACATCTGATGCAAAGTCTGAGCAAAAGGATACTAAAGAAACCAAAGAGATGCCTGGAAAAGCTGAAGAGGCAGATAGTGTGATGACCAAAGGCAGTGGAACCAGCAAAGATGTTAAAAGTCAAGAAACTGTCCAAAAAGACAAAGAATCAGACAGTGGTGCACATGAAGTGAAGGGTGCAAAATCAGAGACGTCAACCAAAACAGAAGCTAAAGCTCTGGAGAAGACAGAGCAAGTCAAAGACAGCAGCATGGAGGACAACGTGGACTCCAAAGGTCCAGAAGAAACAACTAAACCCTCTAGTGTGAAGTAGAATATAAACAGCAGAAAATATTGATTAAAATGCCTTTAAAAATAGAGAATGTTCAAATAGCAGCCTTGACAGATAAATTACATCTGCGTGACAGACGATCTCAGCTGAGCATGACTTTTAGAAACTGCTTTCTGGAAGTGTGATGTTTCTGATGCAAGATGCATGCTTAGACGGTGTAAATAATGAATGTGAATTATGAGGAATGTATAAAATTTTATTTTGCTACATCCCTTGCTCTGATCAGCCAAATGTATGTATTAAAACAGTGCTATACATTACAGTAACTGAATAAAAATTCCAGCATATCAGACAGTGTTTGTACGTATGTTAATTCAATAGCTTTTCCTACAGAGGAACTACAGAATTGAGTTTTGTAAACGGTTATTAATGGTTGTTAATGCGGGTTTCACACTTGAAACACTTGCTAACCTGTAACTGCATAATCTTAAATATCCCCTTGTGTCAATATGGCAGTGATTCATCTATAAATGATTACAAGGTATTTATTGCACGTGTTTCCTAGGAACTCGCTTAAATATTCTGTACCCAGAAAAACCCTGAGACTCTTCAATATTTTAAGATGTCTCAAATTTTTGAGGCAGGGTAAAATACATCATCTTGAGCTAAACTGATACAAAATATCATCCACTTTACCAAAGCCTGTCCCAGTGCTGGATACGGACGCTAGTTTGGCACTAGGTAGAGTAGTGGCTCTCAGTGGTGATGCTGCAGGATACAAGGTTTCACACTGCACATATTACAGTTCAATGTTTGGGGTTGGTATGAAGTTTTTGGAAGAACTTAATGCTTTTATACAGCGAAGCACCCAGTTGAGTTCATGGAGCTCCCTCCTAACAAGCTGGTGATCTGAATCAGGTGTGACAAATAAGGGAGACATGAAAAAATGTGCAGAGCAGGGGTCTGCATGAGTAAGCCTAAGAACCACTGGTATAGAAATGTATAATATTACAAAGGAATAAATGTGATCCTTTTGAATTTTCTATTCATTAATGAATGTTGAAAAATGTGTCACCGTTCCCACAAAAACTAAAAGCTACATGACTAATTTCAACATTGATAAAGTTTCTTGAGCAGAAAATCAGCATATTAGAATGATTTCTGACACTAAAGACAGGTAATGGCGGCTAAAAATTCTGCCTTGCAATCACAGAAAAAAAAAAAAAAAAAATTAAGAAATGTGTTATTTTAAACTAATAATATTTCACAATATTACAGTTTTAGTGTATTTTGAATTTAAAAAATTCAGCCTAATTGAGCACGAGACTTATTTTTCAAAAACATGAATGGTAGTGTAGATGGTGACCCAAGACCACACCATTTTTAACATAGATAGATAGTCTAATAAAAGAGTAATTAAAAATATATATATCTCCACAAACTGCATAAACTTTTGATGAAACGATGATCAAGAAAATTTAACATTTTTTCCAAATGCATAATAGCAAAAGTGAGATTTCAAGCTTTAAAGGGATACTCCACCACAAAATGAAAATTTTGTCATTAAACACTTACCCCCATGTCGTTCCAAACCCGTAAAAGCTTTGTTCGTCTTCGGAACACAGTTTAAGATATTTTGTATGAAAACCGGGAGGCCTGTGACTGTCCCATAGACTGCCAGGTAAATAAGAGTGTCAAGGTCCATAAAAGGTATGAAAGACATCGTCAGAATACTCCATCTGCCATCAGACGTGCAAACTGGGTTATATGAAGCGACGGGAACACTTTTTGTAAGAGAAGAAAACAAAAATAACGACTTTATTCAACAATTCCTTTTTCAATGGTCTCCTCTGTGTCTCTCCATATCACCGTATGCTGCGTATAATCTTCGTATAATCTTCTGGATGACACAGAAGATCTGGAGAGACACTGAGGAGACCGTTGAAAAAGGAATTATTGAATAAAGTCATTATTTAGTTTTCTTTGCTTACAAAAAGTGTTTCCGTCGCTTCATATAACCCAGATTGCACATCTGATGGCAGATGGAGTATTCTGACAATGACTTTCATACCTTTTATGGACCTTGACACTCTTTTTACTAATTTACTTGGCAGTCTATGGGACATATTCTGGGTATAATTTATTTTTTCAGCTATGAGGACAAATTTGCTTTGTAAGCCACAAAAACTATATCATAGATGAATTCAAATAGTTTATTGAAAAGTTCAAACATACACATAAGGACCTCTCAGGTGTTGTGATTGCATGGTGTCAGGGAATTAGGGTCAGAACGCAACACGGGGAGCAAAGGGTACTGAACTCAAACCACATCCACAAGAACCATTCCGCCATCACGGTGAGCCATGGATAGTCGTCTGTGCTGCAAACCAAAATAAAAGGCCAGCCATGCCAGCACAGGAACACCAGCATTTATCTCCCAATTAGGCTACCCAAAAACTGCTCAGTTCGAGGGCAGACTTCACGTACAATGGTTAGTCTGGATGGCTGCCGAAGGAAAAATAACCGGCTTAAGCTTGTCCTTGCGTGCATGGAAAGAAGAAAACAGTATGACAGTATTTAAATAATAGCAGGTATAACCTTTAATATCGAGTTAAGCGGTTACTTGAATCGCATTCAGACGACTAAGGAATATCAGATACAATACAAATGATGAAATCAGAGACAGTTTTGTTACAAATCCACCCCAAACCCACCAACGGCTAACTGAGAAGGAAACACAACAGAAAGCCACAGATGCCCTCCGTCCCAGAGAGTATATCATTACTGTGGCAGTGCTGGAGAGAGATGAAGAAATTAATTTGTAGCTGAATGTCTATAAGAGAACAACTACAAATGAAAAACAAACAAGGGCATTAGGACCAGGAGGGGACAAAAAGAAACACCATGACATGATCGCTTTTGATGAGCCTTTGCACACATCCCATCCCATCCAGAATCCCCCTGCTGGTTGCTGTTGGAGTTAGATTTAAGGCCAGATTTCTCTGATATTCCCTTGTCCCCGATGGTAAGCAGGAGCAGGTTTAGGCCTCCAGCTCTAGGCCCAAGCCAAGCTTGTGGCCACCCGAATTGATGCTCTTTCCATCAACCAGGGCCGACAGGGTCAACTTGACACCTGAAAAACCATCACAAATTTAATCACTGAAGCTTTTACAGCATCCTAACCACATAAATGCAGAAGTCTACAGGAAAACAAACTTATTAAAGGGTCGGGACTCATAAAGTATTTCTAAAACACCCTATTTTATCAGTCTCCAAAGTTGAAGTGAATCATATTGTGTGGTGGACAAGATGTTGTTACCAGCTATAAACTACTGCTAGATACAAAAGAAAAGAAATCAATGCCTTTCACTATTAAATTGTCAAGTGTAAATAATAAAGGAAATTCATATCTGTACCTGGTCTCAGAGTCTGAGTATAACCGACACCGACCAGGCTGGTGTTATTCACTTTAGCCTGTTGATAAAGAGGAAAATATTGACTCATTTCTTTAGCCATAATACTCACATGCAAAGCCAAATGTAACATTCAAATCATAATGTTAGAGATATCTCTCTTATTTGACACACTCGGTTCAGTTTCTGTTCCGTGATATTGATTAAACGGCTCAACAAACAAAAAGTTAAGTGACATTTTAGACACAAGGTCTTATTTTTTTTGTAATTCGACAATGAAAATAGTTCTAAATAAAGCCACAGCAGAACTGTTTTGCGTCTCTGAGCAACACACAACAGTGTTTCCTTACTGAACCAATCAGCCGCTTGAATAAATTGGTTGAAGAATGACTCCATGAGTAACTCATGCAGTGATTTGCAGCTACCTACTGGAGATTTTAGGTTTATATTTAAAGTATTTTCCCTTTTTTCCCTCGCCAAATTATTTCAAATATCAGTTTTCAACTTAAAAAAACAAACAAACAAAAAAAACATCAAAACATTAATTATGCATTTGTAACCGCAGGTTAAATGCATTCATGTCCTCAGTAATCAGTAGGGTTGGGAACCGTTTTTTGAAAAGAAACTGATGTTTTTGAAAATTAGAAACAATGTGCCCAGTAATTAAAGAGGCAGGGCGGCGTTTCTGTTATTTGGTTTGTGACATCCTTTACGGGAAACGCCGAAACGTCAGAACAACAGCACAAGGCTGCTCACAGCGCTTGGTCACGTATCGCACCAGAACCGTTTTCGGAACCAAAACTTCGAAATTGCTCACAGTTCCAGTTCTTTTCAAAAAACAGAACCGGTTCTCGGTTCCTAACCCTACTGATTAATGCGGTTACAAATGCATAATGAATGTTTTGATGTTTTTTTTTTTTTAAGCTGAAAACTGATATTTGAAATAATTTGGGGAGGGAAAAAAAGGAAAATACTTTAAATATAAACCTAAAATCTCCAGTAGGTAGCGGCAAATCACTGCATGAGTTACTCAAGTCATTCATTCAAGCGGCTGATTGGTTCAGTAAGGAAACACTGTTGTGTGATGCTCAGAGACACAAAACAGTTCTGCTGTGGCTTTATTTAGAACTATTTTCATTGTTGAATTACAAAAAAAACAAGAACTTGTGTCTAAAATGTCACTTAATATTAACTTCTTGTTTGTTGAGCCGTTTAATCAATATCACATTTGCAATAATGCTGATATTTGGAGAAAAACACCACTCTTAACGTGATATTAACTATATCAAATGTTATAAATATAAAAGACAAGTCAAACAAGGGCGCTCTTGCCCCTATATCTTGAATTTAGTGGGCAATCTAAATGTATTTTAATAGACTAAATCATTCAGTGAAAGCATGAACTTGTGTTTTTGTGACATACTCAATGTCAAATCGCATATCGTTTAAACAACAATTACGATATTATTGTAGACGATACATATCGCATACCCCTAGATCAGATGCAGAAACAAACAGGTGCCCACTTCTGAAACTTGTGATTTTTGTAAAACTAACACGAGTCTACTCACACTGATGGAAGCATCTTGGTCCAGCTGATACTTGGCAGCAATGCCGAAGCGTGTGCTGTTGTTTCCTGCTGTCCAGGCCAGATTCACCGCGGTCTCCAGCTTATCACTCACTTTCTGATAGATTGAGCCACCAAACTCTGAGCCATCATTACTGCAGGGACAAATTATGAATCATTATTAAAAAAAAAAAAAAAAAAAAAACAGTTCTTAAATCTAAAATCAATAAATCAATCAAATAATGTCACATTAACTCTTGGATACTTATACAAACTTCAGTTCTTGTAATATCTTGTAATTTTATTGAGATCGTATTCACATTGCTTGAAATATTTTTAAGAACAAATAAAAAAAAAAATGACATTTAGTGCAGAAATCTCCATGACTTTAAGAATACATTAATATTTTACTTTGTCATATTTTTTTTAAGCATGAAAAGAAAGTCATAATTTTAAAATCCTTTGTATGTCCAGATTGTCCCCGTCCATATTAATGGACAAGTAATGTGTCATTCCAGAGACAACATGTAGTAAAATTCCTGATGTCTAAGTGAACTCTGTGTACATAATTTCTCACTATATCAACACTTCTCTCCACTAAAATGAACCAGGTCCCCGTCTCATGCACTTAGAATGATGTAGTGATGCTTCAGGACTTACACATTAGTGTGCAGCTGGAAGTCTCCTGTTTTGTAGCCTACAGCAAAGTTGTTCTGGGTCATCTTGGACTTGGCAGTGTCGAAGGACATCTGGTATCCAGCGAGCCATCCCTCATAGCCGACCACTGCAGCGCCGTGAATGGTTGGACCGGCAAAGTCGAAGTCAACGTCACAGCCCAGGTTGACGTACTCACGCTTGTATGCAGTCTTGACTTTTCCACTCTTTTTTCTGTACACGAGGGAAAATAAACACAATTTAGCATCACGTTTAGTCAAATAACATTTGTTTATAAAAGGTATTTTAAACATATGGATTATTTGCCTTCTGACTAGCAATAAACCAAAATTCCAACCTGCAGGAATATAAACTGTTTGGATTATTAATATTCTTTCCCATCAAACAAGTGATGCAATAAGTTTCACAAATGACTTAATAGTAATAATTATGCAGTCTTCTTGGAATGTATTTGGACAATTAAACAACACTTAAAAAAAGTTACATCAATTTCATCCTCAGATAACATATCAAAACAAAAGGCAAATAGCTAATTCTAGACAATCTCATTTGGTATTATTAATAAAATGTATTTTTGGTGTCATGACGGAAGTGGGTTATTTTACTATGGAGGCCTGTTCAGTAACAGTATTTGGACACTGAGGTGACACTTAAGCAGAAATAAGTATGAATAGGTACTATGATCAATAAATGTGGCACCATGTGGCATTTGCTTTTAACAAAGTAGAGTAAGCACACTTTTTTTTTAATTTTTAGGTTTAAAATTATAAGTTTGATATGCAGATCAAAATTAAGACAAAGGTATTGTAACACTTTCTGTTTGTCTAATGTTAGTGGCACTTACACATCAAAACAGCAAATTACTAGAACTAAAACTAAAACAACTAAAACTAAAACTCAATTCAACAAATAAATACTATAATGTATTATCTGAAATCCAGACTCGTGCCAAAGGACAAGCTGCAGATACTGTAAGGAAGGACATACAGTCATGCTTTGGTTGTACTATTTCATTCACTGCACCATTTTATAACATTTTAGAGATTATATTGAGGTCAGCAAAAACCAGCACATGACGTCCCATTTTGCATTGCCTGCACAAATACAACAGAGCATATAGCAGTGCTTGTGAAATATACTACCGTTCAAAAGTTTGGCGTCAGTAAGTTTTTTTTTTTTTTTAAGAAATTAATACTTAATACAAAAAGGAAATTTAAAAATCTTACCGAACCCAAACTTTGACATTTGTTTTAGTAGATAAGTAATTCCACTGATTTTGCTCAGAGACAAACACTGCTGTTCACTCCTCTGTTACATGATCCGAAGCCCCTGCCATGAGCTACATATACATCAGTGAAGTCCATGTCAGCATGAGCACAGACCCCGACGACACCAGACAGGTGCCACTGTCTCCTGCCCGACCGATTTACAGTCTCAGAACGTGAGGCCTACGCTGTCGAGCTTGTGTGAAAGTAACCTGCATCAATGCAGCACAGAACTAACTCTGTCACATGGCGACACTTGAATTGCTCAATACAATATTGAGTTACAGTCCACCATGACACAACATAACGTCCCTGATCTCCCCTGACCCAACTACACACACGTGCACTGAGACAGATCTGGGCTTCAAATCAAATCTGAAGCTCTTCTGCAGAAAAATGAATAATTTACCCTGTGTTTGGTGAGAAGGTTGTGTCAAAGGTCAGCTTCAGTCCCTTTGCAATCTGAAAAAGAGATAAACAGCATTATTATTCATGCTAAAAGACCTGCACCTTGATTCATCATCATTCAGTGATTTGAAAACGCATTCAGACCTGGTCTTCGATGATGATCTCTGTGCCCAGGGTGTTGTCAGTATTCCACTTCTCTGTGAAGGTCAGCCCATACTCAGACCTCTTGTATTTGGTTTCCAGGCTGCCCACCACTTTGCTGGTGTCAGTGTTGGAGGAACCAGAGGTCTTGAACTCCTATAAAGATGTAAAAGATAAATATTTCAGATCAGAGTGCCATATTCATGCATTGTTTTATTAAAACAATGTATACTTTTCTCCTTTCTTCTAACTTGTTTCCTAATCTAGCTATCCAATAAACCTGGCTTGGTAGATTACAATATTTTTGGCTCTTTTTTGACAAATTGTTTTGTTCGTTTTTGTCGCTTTAGATAAACCATCTGCTAAATGCATAAATATAAATGTATTTGCATGGTACATGAAACTGGTTTATGTATTTCCAATCAAACACCTAGGAAGAGACAGTGCCACATATATAATAAAGAGAAAATCTCACCACTCCACTGGCTGCTTTTGTCTTGACATCGAGCTTCACCATACCAAATCCTTAGAAAACAAACCAAGGGAAACCATTACAACATGAAGTGACAACTAATGGTGATTTTTTTACATGATGTAGTGCATTATTAGATACATTACCATATCCTTTGTTGAAGATGTCTTTGGCAGACTTGCCAAGATCAGCATATGTTGGGGGAATTGCCATTTTACCTATTTAAAAAAAAAAGCATGTTTGAATAATTAAGAACATCATAACACTAATACAGCTGTGCCAGTTACAACTGTTCAGTTGCAACTGATCAGAGTCATTTGAAATGAAGTGGTGGGACATTTTGGGTGGTCTACAGTATCTCTAGCCTTCCATGGTTAGTCGTAGTTAGACAGAGTCATATCAGTTTGGTAAATGAGCCAGGCTGAATGCAGCTGCTCTGCTCCAGCTAATCTGAACTGACAGCAGGTCACTCCTCACTGACTCACTCCACACTAATCTACAAGTGCAGTACATGTGCACAAGTCAGCATGAGAAGCAATTATAGGAATAAAACCGATGCAGTCTGGGAAGGGTGTGGAGGCGAGGGGTGGAGACGGTTAAAACAACGATTTAAAATAATAGCTCAGCCTTTGTCTTTGGGCTTTTTAGTGTAAGGTCTGCATAATTGACTGTGTATGACGAACAACATCCAGGAACTGTACAGTGACAAGGCTGCATCTAAATGATTAAATGCATGCAAAGAAATCAATTCCAATTCATCACGGAATTTCAAGTAAGAGACCAATCACAATGCCGCATACAATGATGGGAAAAAAAGACTGTGACCTCTCCTTTTAGAGATTTTCCCATTTTAATATTACATCTCTCAAACAAATAAATGAATTAATACATAAATATAAAACAGAGACCCGTACCCTTAGGGTTAGACTTTAGAATTGTTCTTAAAAAGAAGAGAGAAAAATAAAGCAAAACCAGCCTAAGATTGTTTGCTGGTCTTAACTGGTTTAGCCTGGTCCAGCTGGTCTCCTAGTCAGTCCAAACAGGTCTTACCCAGTATACCCGGGCAAACCAAACCAGACCAGAGCAGCAATATAATATAATTATCAATACACAAATTCTCTGCAAACACTGTAAATAAAGCTGAGAAAACAAATATTAGGAAATATACTTAAAAGTACACTCCCAAGCAGAGGTAACTTACTCTACATATAATATAAAGCATCACCGTGAGCTTGATCGCACAGGACACGGAGTAAAAGGAAAGTCTGGACCTGTAGGCACGACAGGCGTGTCCATGTCCTTCTGTCAGGAAGTACAGAATGACCGCTGCTTCACCACACAAACAAGTCCTTACTAGTGCTTCTGGCGTAAAAACGGAGTATTAGTTAAAACTGTATCATCTCGTGCAGGAATCTTATCAGTTTATAATCAGTTCAGCTCAATTAATCGAGAACTGTTTTTTTATAAAGGGCAAAGTAAGGGCAAGGCTAACTGCGAATCTCCTTCTCATTGTCAGAAGCCGCTGGAAACCCGAGTGGTGCTGGACTTAGAAAGACTTAAAACGAAACCATAAGTACACCACGAACTGTGGTTATATCTTAAACGAAACAGAGAAATACGAGCACTAAACTGATCGGCGTGACACAGGTGTAGTACTGCGGAGCTGCAGTCATGTCAGCCCGCGGGAGCGCAGCACTTACCCGGCGATCTCTCAATTAAAGCTACGCTAAAGACTGGGTTGTAACGCTGCTGACTTGTGCTCATGTCAGGCTGTGACTGATCCCAGGCTCTGTGCTGCTCCGTCTCTGTGGCCGTGACATTAGGACAGGCCGAGAGCTCGGAGTGATCCAGCTAACGCGCTAGCACTGAGTAGAAAGCATGTGATCTAACAGCTCCAGCGCTGAACTGTGCGCGGTATATGATTTCTGCGGCTCTCGCTCACTTACCTGTTAAAAGGAGTGCAGTGAGGTTATTCAGGTACGCCTACTTAACTTATTCCCAGCACTGAGCCAATGTGGATGGTCTGGCCAGTTGGAGGGCGAACTGAAGGAGACTATAATGTAACACACCCGTGCCGACAGCCTCCTGCTCAAGGACCCCAGGCTGTCCCATCGGTGCCTGATTGTAAATGCGTACAGCCCACGAATAGATGGGCCTTGCGCTGTATTCTCACATTCTTTTCTCCATTCACGCTGCTAATATAGAAAATATTCCATGACTCAAATATCACAATTTCTAAGGGATTTTTTTAAAATCACATTACCTTCACAGTGTAAAATCAGCAACACACTTCAAAAAGCGTCTATGCACAGGTTTGTTTATTGAACCTTGCTCAAAAATACCTTGTTTTGACATTAAAAAGCAAAATGACTTTTAAACATTTCTAAAATATTATTATAATAAAATATAATATATAATTAATAATAATATTAAATAATAACATCATCCATATAATTGTTATTATTACTGTACAACAAATAGGGAATTAATATTTTAAATTAGCTTTTATTTTCATTTTCATTTGAGCTTAAGTCTGGATAATTTTGTTATGCTTTTTTTAATGTTTTTGTATATATTTCTATTTAGCTTTGATTTATTTATTTCAGTTTTAATTATTATTATTTATTCTTAAGTTTTTATTTAAAAATAATTTTTATACTTTTAATTTAAAATATATATATTTTTAATTTAATAATATTTAATATTTTAATGTATCTTATTTCAGCTTTATTTCAATTTGCAAAAATGATTTTTAATAGTTCATGGTTTAGGTAGCAATAACAGCACTGCTTCCTGGTTTTCATTTCAATGTAAGTGAAAAAGAAAGTGTGCTTCGTTTAACTGTAAACGATTTAACTGTAAACGAGTTGCATTTCTGAAGCTACTGCCATCGATTTAAAACAAAGAACAAGTTGCTGTTCATCTGCTGAAATCACAGATTATTCTTCGTGTGTCCAGAGAGTTTGAGTGTCTTTCACTTCACTTTGAGCTGAAGTCTGATTGTAGTGCTTGGTGACTCACGCGCATCAGTAATGCGCTCACTGGCCTCTTGGGGCTGCTAAAGCATCTCTAAAGCTGCTCATGTTAAAAAAAAAAAACAAGGCGTAGCACTTCAGCTTGTTGCAGATTGTTCCATTCCTTAGGCTGTGGTGTTTCTAAAGGTTAGCTAAATCTGGTGATTAAAACCCTTTTAGGGTCCAAGCACAATAGGAAATCCTAATGTTTTGTCAATTATTATTTTTTTCTGCTCTAAAAGTGTCTGGAGTCAGAGACCACAGGCCTGTAGATCTCAAACTTGGTGGAATGCCCCCACCCTCCATATGTTGGACACTAGGTGGCGCTATACATTTGCGTTTTAGTTCATAACTCTGGAATCACAAGGGCAACTTCTTTTTTCTTCTTCTTCAGCAGAATCCTTGAAGCAAGCTCTACAAGAATGCATCCGTTCAATTAAAATTTTAAGCCATTTTCAATTTTAGGAAAATATGATTACTATTGATATTGATTATTTGGTAAATAAATTGTCCTTCAGGTTTGACCTTAAGAAAAAAAAAAAAAAAAAAAAAAGTCATGTGTACCTAATTTCTTCTTCTTCTTCTTCTACTTCTTCTTCTTCTTCTTCTTCTGCCCTAAATTGGTGCAAGAGACCATAAATCACGGAGACCACACTTGTCAGGATGGTCCCATATGTCCCAAAGAAAATACTTAGAAAATATATTTGCCAGACTATATTGCTGTCCATTTAAAATAAAGATGCACTTTTACAGTATTTTACAATATCTCTTTTAAGATAATATATACTGTAGTACGATATCTCATAAAGATGCACACACCTCTATTTAGTGTTGTGGTATGAATAATGTTTCAGTCTTTCACTTTTAACCTGACACCAGCTCAGAGCCCTAGAATTATTTGATTTATTTACTTTTTTGAACATGTCTTCAGAAATATGCCAATTTGTTCTGTGTAGCATTCTTCCACTGCAGCATTACTTAGAACACAAAAGCTTTGTATCCTTTTGAGCAGATAACACGTTTATTAAAGCATTTGCTTGGTTGAAGTTTCAGTTCAACAACACATTGCACT